>NC_087197.1:155000-157500 GCF_035594125.1 Scylla paramamosain | reverse complement strand
ATTATTAGAATATCTCTTTCTCTCTCTCTCTCTCTCTCTCTCTCTCTCTCTCTCTCTCTCTCTCTCTCTCTCTCTCTCTCTCTCTACTCACACAGACAGACAGACACACACACACACACACACACACACACACATCAAAAAGTGCAGATTATTAGAATTGAAGCCATGTATGTATGCTCGTATGTATAAGATGTACATACTACTACTACTACTACTACTACTACTACTACTACTACTACTACTACTTATACCACTACTATTTGTATTACCACTACCACCGTTACTACCACCTATGAATAAGCTTGTTTGTGTGTATATATACCATGTTGACGGCTTTATATAAACGAATAATAGTAATAATGATAATAATAATAATAGTAGTAATAATAATAATAATAATAAAAGAGGAATATTACTGGCATTTATTAATTATTTCCCAAACGTAAGAAAACCAGGCGTAACGAAAACGAGAGTCAAGTGTATTTTCTCGTAAGGAAGAAAAATGTTTTGAACGAAAATATGGTACACTAAACTATTCATTAAACTGGTTCCTACAGGTTAGGTTAGGTTAGATTAGGTTGATTTGTGTTTAGTTAGGTTGAATTAGGTTTGGTTTGGTTTGGTTTGGTAAGGATAAGTCAGGTTAGGTTAGCTTAGGTTAAGGTTGGGAAGGTTAGGTTAGGTTAGGTTAAGGTTGGGAAGGTTAGGTTAGGTTAGGTTAAGGTCTGGGTAAGTTAGGTTAGGTTAGGTTAGGTTACGTGAGGTTTGGTTAGGTTAGGTTAGGTTAGGTTAGGTTAGGTTAGGTTAGGTGAGGTTTGGTTAGGTTAGGTTAGGTTAGGTTAGGTTAAGTTAGGTGAGGTTAGGTTAGGTTGGGTTAGGTTAGGTTTAGGTGAGGTTTGGTTAGGTTTAAGTTAGGTTAGGTTAGGTTAGGTTAGTTTAGGTTAGGTTAGGTTAGGTTAGGTTTGGTAAGGATTAAGTAAAGGTTTGGAAACGCTAGGTAAGGTTAGGTTCTGTTTAGTTAATCCTTTCTCTGCTAATAAGTTTATCATAGCCATCTACAGCTTTTAAAAGACTAAATTTCCTCACTAGTCTCAAAAATTATCTTTCAGTAGCTTAGCAAAGACGAAATCCTTATCCATGCCCTTGTTTCTTAACGTGAATCAAATAAAGTTTCAAGATACGTATTCTCAAAAATTTTCAAGACTCTCACCCTCTTACCATTAACACTAGCAGGACTTTCTTGTACTAATTTTGACACCCTTGACCCAGTACTCATCTTACATAAAACAATATCGTTGCAGTGACCTCAGTTAACCAAAGACCATGGCAGAAGAAAGGGTGAAAGTAATGTTAGGTTAAGGTCAAGTTGGGTTAGGCCGAGGTCAAAGGTTACGTTTAGCTCAGGGATAAAATTCAGTAGGATTGGGAAGAGATGTTATGTTATTCCATCTGATCTGAAGGTTTAAAGATGATGAGTCACCACCCTGCCGTTCCCAACAACAACAACAACAACAACAACAAACAAGACAACAACAAAGACAACAACGACAACAACAAACAACGGACAAACAGACAACAACAACAACAACAACAACAACAACAACAGACAACAACAACAACAACAAAAAAGACAACAACAAAACAAGACAACAACAAACAAGACAACAACAACAAAGACAACAATGACAACAACAACAACAACAACAACAACAACAACAACAACAACAACAACAACAACAACAACAACAACAAACAAGGCAACAACAACAACAAAAGGAAAGAAGATTGAAAGAACTTGAGAGAGAGAGAGAGAGAGAGAGAGAGAGAGAGAGAGAGAGAGAGAGAGAGGAGAGAGAGAGAGAGAGAGAGAGAGAGAGAGAGAGAGAGAGAGAGAGAGAGAGTTAGTTCTACGTAATTTAAGATGAAAACGCTGGTCTCCTGGCAACACACACACACACACACACACACACACACACACACACACACACACACACACACACACACACACACACACATGACGTCAGGAAGGTCCACCTCTCTACCTGGTCTATAAATATCACACACCACTGCACACCTTAATTGACTTACACCTGGCTCTTTCAGGTAACCCTCCCCACCCTACCCCTCCCCCCCCCAAGCACGGGTCTTCCTACGTCAGTGAGGTGAGAGGGTTAGTGATGGTGGTTAAGGAGGAGGAGGTGGAGGAGGAGGAGGAGGAGGAGGACTAATTAACCTGTATTTCAATTATCGCCTACCTGATCAAATTATAATTATTCTCCTTGCTGTTTGTACTGTAACTAATAATAATGTTATTCTACTACTACTACTACTACTACTACTACTACCACTACTATTACGTTGAAAATGCTTAACTACATAACTGAAAAACTGATAGCACTATAATTTGCCTTCTCACACACACACACACACACACACACAAGAAAGGAACAGGTAGAATAAACAAACAAACACACGAATATATAAGACGAGAACCACAAAC
>NC_087197.1:150000-152500 GCF_035594125.1 Scylla paramamosain | reverse complement strand
TGCCTTATATATTCTGACTTGATAATTACTTTAATTATTATTCATAATATTATAACATCTCCAGCTTGAGTAGTATTAGAAAAATATTAATATGAAATATGGAAAAATTGTTGGAATATTTGACACCATTAAAACCACTGAAAAGTCCACCCATTTTGACTTTAGAGGACTATAAAAAATATTAAAAAATCTAAACTATCCTTTCAAACAACTAAAAGCTACCTAGAACCAGAAGTAAACAAATAAATCGTAAAAGTGTAAAAAAAAGTGTTGGAACCTAAACACTATTAAAAATAATTGAAATGTTCACCCACTTTGACCTAACAGAACGAAAAAACACTTTAAAAAATCTGAATTATTTTTTAAAACAACCTAAAGTTAGTCACAAGCCGAAATAGAGAAATACGAAAACAAAAAATGTCACCATCTCGACTTTTAACATGCCTATAAAAAAATTTTAAGTGCACATATGTAGCTCCTTAGGATGCTAAAACACTTTAAAAATCATAAACATATTTTAGAAGCAATGATAACTTAATTATAAGGCGAAATAAAAAATTCTTTAGAGCCGTTATGTAAAAATCAACAGACAAACCCGCCCATATTTACGTAAAAAACAACAGCAGAGTCACCTTATTTACTCAACACAAGCACGAAAAACACTTCAAAAGCCACTAACTATTTTTAGAAACCATAAAAACGTACCTAGGAACCAAAATAAATAAGTTGAGAATAATGAAATAATACTGGAACCTGGCAAGCTGGGACCTGCCCATCCATCATGGCGGCGCCGGCCAGCAGCGACCTCGGTCAAGGGGTCGGCTAAAATTTTGCCTTATTTATACTTTCATCTCACCAAAAACAGGCAGCGGCATAACTCTGACCAACGGATATGAAAATTTTGAGGTTTGGGTCCATTGTGACATGTTAGGCTTATAATAAATGAAAAGTGAAGTGTATATCATAGGAACCTCGACCGACCGGTTTGTTTACATATAGACGACCCTTCCTATATCAATATCTAGCTGAATTTACACCTGTTTCTAGACTCACACGTAAAGAAAACCTAAATAAATGAATAAAGAACCTCAAAAATAGCCAAACAGCAAGTGCGTGTATGTATGTGTGTGTGTGAGTGTGTATGTATGTATGTGCGTGTGTGTGTATGTGTGTGTGTGCCGTAATCCCTAAGGACATTAACATATCCTCACTCCAGACAGTATCTAGACTCACATGTAAAGAAACACTAAATAAATAAATAAATAGCACCAAAAATACCCAAACAGCGAGTGTGTGAATGTGTATGAGTGTGTATATGTGTGTATGTATGTGTGTGCCATAATCCCAAAGGACATTAACCTTACCAGATACACACTGCCACACTCCGGACACGGGGCTCATTGTGGGTTGCCGTACAACGATGACCTGACGCAGAAATATTCCAGTGATAATATCTATATTTAATCCAAACAGTCACCACGACAGCCAGCTTCAAACTGAGCTCTCGCGCCTCGTATGTGGATGGTGGTTCCCGCCTTTTGTGGGGGTCACGTGCTGCTGTCCTGCCCTGCTACTGGCCAGATATACACAAACTATCAATTAATGACGGAAAAAGAGGAGCATGCGCACTGCCTTGCCTGGTAAACACACACACACAAACACACGCACTGCAGCATCATATCTACGATGGGAGACATGACAAAACACACACACACACACACACACACAGTAGTTGACACCCATCTGGCATAACTACGGTTTAAATACACTTCTGCATAACGTGATACACTACAATCATCCGCAGCTTTGAAATTTTCCTGCGACACTCGAAAACCTGAGAACCAAAGCACTATGAGATGAATGGTGGATCGCTGAGTGGACGGACAAGTGGAGAGTGTGGATGAGGTGTGTGGATGAGGTATAGATCGTAGGTTTGCTGTGTTGAGTGGATGGATGGGGAAGCGGCTAAGTGGATGAGTGCATATAAGTTAGTGGAGATTGGATGAGTGGATGGATGGATTAATGAATGGTTATAGCTGTGGATGAGTAGGTTTGTGGATGGCAGAGTGGATGGGCTGGCAGGTGGATAGTTTGGTGGGCGTGGGTGGAATGATGTATGGGTAAGTGTGGATGGGATGAGTGTATGGATGGGTGGATGGGCCTGTAGGTAGTGTACGGTGGGTGGATGTGTGGATAGGTGGGTGGATGTCTCTGAGTGAACTAGTGGAGGTGGGTGAGTGTGAATAGGTGGAAAGAATACTGGGGTTATGGATGAGAGAGAGAGAGAGAGAGAGAGAGAGAGAGAGAGAGAGAGAGAGAGAGAGAGAGAGAGAGAGAGAGAGAGAGAGAGAGAGAGAGAGAGAGAGTTAGTTTAATTGATTCCTATGTTACGTCTTGTGTACTTGTCGCTAAAAATCGTCTTTTTTTTTAATATGCTGTCAGAATATGTCGCCTTTGATGCTCACGTGTTACATAACGTCATCTGGGAGGCTGCGACACA
>NC_087197.1:140000-145000 GCF_035594125.1 Scylla paramamosain | reverse complement strand
AGAGAGAGAGAGACTTAAAAAAAATAAATAATTACGCGAGATTTATAAATATATCAGGACAGGTGAAAAGATTAAAAGAAAACAAGATAAGAAAAAGTAGAAAAAATAAATAAATAAAATAAACAAACAAGAACAAACAATGAAGTAACTAGAGGATGAAAACAAATGAAAGAAAACGGAATGAAAGAAAAACGGGAAAGGCGGCGAATGAAGAGAATGGGGAAAATATTGCAAGTGAGAAGAAAAAAGAAACGAAAAAGAAGAAAAGAAAAAAAAACAGAACAGCAAGAAGATTAAGTTTATTATGTAAGTGTGTGTGTGTGTGTGTGTGTGTGTGTGTGTACGTGGTAGTAGTAGTAGTAGTAGTAGTAGTAGTAGTAGTAGTAGTAGTAGTAGTAGTAGTAGTAGTAGAACAACAACCAACAACAACAACAACAACAACAGCAATAGTGTAGCAGTAGTAGTAGTAGTAGTAGTAGTAGTAGTAGTAGCAGCAGCAGCAGCAGCAGTAGGAGCGGTAATAACACTGTGATAATCAGCAACACTTTATCATGCGTGGTGAAAAAGTTAGGTGTCTGAGAATGAAGGTCCTGAGAGGTTGTAAATAAATACCTTAGTGTTTTGGCGCAGTTCGTGAGTCACCTGTTAGTTGTCAGGCGTGTCATTCCCTCCCCTCTCCCTGACTCACCGCTCCCCCATAGCGTGCTGGCTGGGAGTGTTTTAGTTAGCTATGAATGAGAAGGGTTGGTAATAGTAGTAGTAGTAGTAGTAGTAGTAGAGGCGATAGTGTACAAAAGCATAAGGAGGAAAAGGAATAATTAGAGGAGGAAGAGGAAGAGGAGGAGGAAGAGGAAGACATAAGGACTGCCTGGGGTTTAATCACTACCCCCCTTCCCCCTTACAGGAAGCGTGGACGTGACGGGGCGCCGAGAGGGGAGCGGCTTTCCCTACAACGCCCCTAAGTCAGTGGGGACACACGCCTACGCCTCCTACTTCATCCGGATCGCCTACCCAGTTATCCGGACTGCCTATCAGTTATCCGGACTGCCTATCCAGTTATCCGGGCCGCCTTTTCAGTTATCCGGATCCCCTATTCAGTTATCCGGACCGCCTATCCAGTTATCCACGCCGCATCGTAACCGGACTCTCTTAACTCGTCCAATTATCGAACTTCACTTCTATTTCTTTTGCATTTCATCCTTCTTTCTCTCTCTATCTCTCTCTCTCTCACCTTTCACCTTTCATACCCCTCCTCCTCCTCCTCCTCCTCCTCCTCCTCCTCCTCCTCCTCCTCTTCCTCCTCTTCCTCCTCCTCTTCCTTCTCTCTCACAGTATTAACCAGTAAACTTCTGCCTCTATATCAGTATCTTCCTCTTCCTCCCCCTCCTCCTCCTCCTCCTCCTCTTCCTAGTCATGCCCCTCGGTAAAGTAAGCAGTGTTGCCAGTCCAGTCACTACCCCTACACAGACAGCATTGCCAACTCCACGAAATACCTTACATTCTCCTTCTCCTCCTCCTCCTCCTCCTCCTCCTCTTCTTTCTTCTCTTCGTTTACCTCCTCCACCTCTTTCCCCTCCTATTCTTCATGTTCCTCCTCCTCCTCCTCCTCCTCCTCCTCCTCCAGATTCTCCTCCTCCTCCTCCTCCTCCTCCTCTTCCTCCTACTCCTCCTCCTCTTCCTCCTCCTCCTTCTTCTTTTTCTCCCCCTCTTCCTCCTCCTTTTTCTCCCCCTCTTCCTCCTTTTTCTTCTCTTCCTCCTCTTCCTCTTTCTCCTCCTCCCCCTCTTCCTCCTTTCTCCTCCTCCTCCATCTCTTCCTCATTCTCGTCCTCCTCCTCTTCCTCATTCTCCTCCTCCTCCTCCTCTTCCTCCTTCTCCTCCTCCCCTAATTCCTTCTTCTTCTTCTACTCATCCTTCTTCTTCTCTTCCTCCTTCTCCTCCTCCTCCTCTTCCTTCTTCAACTCCACCTCTTCCTTCTCCTCCTCCTCCTCCTCCTCCTCCTCCTCCTCCTTACTCTTCTCTTCCTCTCTCTTCTCCTTCTTTCTTTCCTCCTCTTCCGTTTTATTTCTCTTCCAAATTTGTTTTCCTATTCCTCCTTCTTACCCTTTCTTACTTTTTGTCCTCCTCCTCCTCCTCCTCCTCCTCCTCCTCCTCCTCCTCCTTCTCCTCCTCCTCCTCCTCCTCTTTCTCCTCCTCTTACTCATAATCATACACCTCCTCTTTCTCCTCCTCCTATTCCTGGATCTTCTTTCATACAAGCTCCACCACCACCACCTCCTCCTCCTCCTCCTCCTCCTCCTCCTCCTCCTCCTCCATTACCACCTCCACCACCACCACCACCACAGCACACCACCACAACGTGTCTTATGTGTCAAGAAGAAGTGGAGACAAGATCCACCACTAGACATCACCACTCCACCCTCCTCCAGCTCCTCCTCCTCCTCCTTCCACCTGTTGTTTGGCCCCCTCAGGTGTGTCAGGTGTGGAGCAGAGATACACACCTGCGCAGATCTGTCACAGGTAATAGCGAACTGGAAAAGGAGGAGGAAAATAAAGGAGGAAAAAGAGGAGAAGGAAGAGGAAAGACTGAATAACGAAAGGGGGGGAAACAAACGGTGTTTACATTCTTATCTGAAATGGTGTCAAAATCCCATTAATTTCCTGAAAAACAAAATCAGAGAGGGAAAAAAGACGAGGAGGAGGAAAAGGAGGAGGAGAAGGAGGAGGAGAAGAAGGACAGGATGGATGAGAGGACATGAAGAGGGGAATGCAAAGGGAGATGGAAACTGTGAGGAAAAAATGGAGGTAGGGAAAATAAACAAGGACAGTGAATAGGAGGAGGGAAAGAATGAAGAGGAGATGGAGAAGAAGATAAAGAACGTTGAAAGGAAAGGAAGAAAAGAAAGACATGATTCAGAAAGCAATGATAAAGGAAGACGAAGAATGGATGAAAGATGGAAAGGAGAAAACAAACAATGAAGGAAGGAGAAAGGAGAAAAGATAAAGAAGAGAAGGAGAGAAAAAGAAAGACAGACAGACAGGAAAAGAGAAAAACACAAACAGAAGAAGAAGAAGAGAGAGACAAATGTAGGAGAAGAAGGGAGGAGAGGAGAACAAGAAGAGAAAGAGAAAAAGAACAAGAGGAAGGAAAAGAGAAAAATGATAACTGCATAAAAGAGAAACAGAAAATTGAAAGAAAAAACGAAAATGATGATGATGATGATGATGATGAAGATGATGATGATGAGGAGGAGGAGGAGGAGGAGGAGGATAGTAAAATGAATGAGAAGGAGATAATAAGACTCTATCTCCACGAATTAATCTCCTTTGGGCACAAGCATCCGTGGAGATCAGCCTTCAGGGAGATCAAGAGATACATGGAGGAGGAGGAGGAGGAGGAGGAGGAGGAGGAGGAGGAGGAGGAGGAGGAAGAGAAGGAGACTATGAACAAGATAAACAACGATAAAGAAAAAAGGAAGGACAGAGAAACAATAAACAAGATAACAGTGAGAAAAAGGAGGAGAACAGAGGAGATAAAGGAGAACAAGAGAACACACAGCGAGGAAGAGACGTCTCCATCCACCTCATCTCCACATTCTCCTCCACAGGGCGTGCCTCAGATGGTGGTGGAGGAGGCTGTAATTCCGCAGGTGGAGTGGGAGGTGGACGTAGTGGAGGAGTGAGGAGGAGGAAGAGGAGAATGTGTTGAGAAAAGGTATTTGTTTGTTTTTAGGACGCGGAAGAAAACAAGGAACTTAAGGAATCGATCATTGTGGAGGTAAAATTCCAGTTGGAGGAGGAGGAGGGAGGAGGAGGAGGAGGAGGAGGAGGAGGAGGAGGAGGAAGAGGGGGGGAAATGTCCAATTAAACCCCACTGAAGGAGAAAGAAGAATACGAAGAATACGAGTGAAAGCGGAGAGAGATGAAGAAGAAGACGAAGAAGAAGACGAAGAAGAACACGAAGAAGAACAAGAACAAGAAAAAATAGAAAATAAAGTAGCAGAAAATCGCAGAAAGAAATTAAAAGAAAGGAGAAGAGAGGAAAAACACAACAATTTACTACGAAGGGGAGATAAGAAGATAAGAATAACAAGCAAACGAGAGGAAAATAAGAGAAAGGCGAGGAGAATAACGATAAGAGATTACAATTTACAAAGGAGAGAAATGCACAAAGGTGATGAAAGGGAGAAGGAGAGAAGGAAGGGAGAACTGAACTATAACTTGAGAAAACGAGGAGGTGGGGAGGTGAAGGAAGAGGGAGATGGAGGAGATGAAGGAAGGAAAAGAAGTGAATATGAAAGAACTGGGGATAAGAGAGGCGAAGGAAGGAAAGGTGAAAGAAGTGAGGGAAGGAAAACTTAAGGACATGAAGGAGGTGAAGGAAATGAAAGAAGTGAAGAAGGAGACAGGACATGACTTTCCCCTCACCTCACCTGTCCCCTCACCTGCCTCGCGTCACGTCACGCTGCCCACACGCTGGAGAGTTCATGGCCACGACACACCACAGGCGGGG
Source organism: Scylla paramamosain (assembly GCF_035594125.1). Lineage (NCBI taxonomy): Eukaryota > Metazoa > Arthropoda > Malacostraca > Decapoda > Portunidae > Scylla > Scylla paramamosain. The sequence goes on along the minus strand of NC_087197.1, from coordinate 140,490 downwards.
GAAGCACTGCAGGCGACACACACCACTCACATTTACGAGCAAGAAAAATGTGACACTCCTCATAATTATAAACGCAAGATGGACACTTTCCGGACATACGAGGGTAACAAATCGAAAATTTCCCGCACGTACGAGCAGAAAACGGACATTCTTCACAGTTACGAGCACCAAAAGGACACTCCAAGGACTTACGAACAAAACAACTGCAAAACACCCAGCATATACGAACAGAAAACGGACACCCCTTGCATTTACGAACACAAGACGGACACCTCCCGCACATATGAACAGAAAACACAAAAAACTCACATTTACGACAATTCCCAGACATATGAGCAAACGAGAGCAGATAGCCACTCTCATACACACAGGGAGACCAAGACAGCCACTCCCCGGGCACAAGAACTAACAGTACCTCCACGGCCGAGACACTACAAGGAACCGTGCATCGTAAGACCTCCAAAAGACGGCAACTACTACATTGTCACGT
>NC_087197.1:80000-135000 GCF_035594125.1 Scylla paramamosain | reverse complement strand
GAAAGTAGGCTGGAGCGCTGACCCTGCTTGAGTGTCCTTATTCCATGCAGACGGCTCACCTCGGGGGCTCCAGCCAATTAGAACATAAGAACATAAATAAAGGAAGCTGCAAGTCTACTTTACTTCATCCTTTCACCCTAACTACATCTTCCTTAACTATACTAGCTAAACTCTCTTTCAACCCAACTGTCTATCCCCACAAAAAAAAAAAAAAAAAAAAGCTGCAAGACCAGAAGCGACCAGGCTTGCACGTGGCAGTCCCTGTATGAAATATACCTACCTATTTCCGCCTATCATCCTCATCCATAAACTCGTTCAAACCTTCTCTTAAAGCTCCCTTATGCCCCAGCACTAACAACATGATTAATGAGTCCGTTCCTTTCATTTCCCACTCGTCCACGCCTGACCCAGACACCCAAAGAGGCAGATGATGTGGAAATGCTGTCAGATGTATGTACTTGCACAAGACTTTCTTCTTTCTCTCACCCCTATTCTGTCCACATCTCTAATGCAAGAGTTAACCAGTATTCTTAATCGCTCTGGAAGTCCCTGCCTGCTTCTGTATTTCCACCTTCCTATGACCTGAATTCATTCAAGAGGGAGGTTTCAAGACACTTATTCATCAATTTTTTTTTTTTATTACTGCTTTGACCCTTTTATGGGACTGGCATTTCAGTGGGCATTTTTTTTATTGGATTTTTGTTGCCCTTGGCCAGTGTCCTTCCTACACTCCTTCCTCATCACCTGGCCTGAGAATATAGGGGACGAGGACACAAGGGTTGGTGCAGGAGCCATCAGGGCCACACGAGGCAGTCCCTGTATGATACACACCTCCTGTTACCCCCATCATCACCATCTATTAATTTGCTTAACATTTAACAGCTCTCTAATGACTCACCACTAATGCCCTGATTACTGAGGTCCCGTTCCAATTATCCACCACTCTTTTTCAGAACCAATTCTTTCCTATCTCTTCTTGAAATCTAACTTTTTCAAGCTTGGACACATTATTTCTTGTTCTACTCCAGTAATTGAGGCTGGAGATTTGCTTACGTCACCTTTGTCATGTCCCCCTATACCACTGCAAGACCTCCATCACGTCCCCTCTTCACCCACGCCTCTCTAAGGAATGTAGATCTTAAAGCATCAGTCTGTTCGATAAGAGAGGTGAAGAAAGGTGTTTACCGTAGAGAGAGAGAGAGAGAGAGAGAGAGAGAGAGAGAGAGAGAGAGAGAGAGAGAGAGAGAGTACTGATAAACTTCTCTCTCTAACGTTATTTTTTTATTTATTCTTTTTTATTTGAGAGACGAGAAATAAAACAGGCATCTCGGAAGACCAGACTGTTAAGTAGGTGGTGGTGGTGGTTGGAGGAGGAGGAGGAGGAGGAGGAGGAGGAGGAGGAGGAGGAGGAGGAGGAGGAGGAGGACTATTCATAATGTTAATATTTGCAATCTCTCTCTCTCTCTCTCTCTCTCTCTCTCTCTCTCTCTCTCTCTCTCTCTCTCTCTCTCTCTCTCTCTCTCTCTCCAATCAATAGCTCATAAAGAGAGAGAGAGAGAGAGAGAGAGAGAGAGAGAGAGAGAGAGAGAGAGAGAGAGAGAGAGAATCACTATCAACTTTTTAATCACCATCTTTCCACTCCCCCTCTTCTCCTTTTCTTCACAACCATTCTCTTTCTATCTCTACAAGGACGCCCGGTGATTCTCCACACACACACACACACACACACACACACACACACACACACACACACACACACACACACACACACACACCACCCTGTAACCCCCATTATCGGTACCCCTGCAGCCATTCACCTCCAAGCCTCCCATCTGTCGTATCATAATTATCCTTTCCGCCAGTCACCCCACACACAGCCATATCAATCGTAACACATTAAATAGCGCTATACTCTTCCACGTGCTTAATTTTTCAGTCTATCTAAGTCCACCATCATTACCTTCAATTTTCTCTCACTTCCCCAGTAGGTAAACGGGCAGGCAACTTTGTCAAGGACCTTTCACGCAAGCACTCTATCATTTCTGGCATTAAAAGTGGCATTTCTTCTAATCTTCCCTTGCTATGTGACTGACAGCCCTTTCCCTCCGCTTATCCTTGGTGGCGTAAGTATGTTAAACGCTGCTATTCTCTTACTGGTTCACCTATTAGTACATATCACTGATGAGGGAGACCGGAATGTGCTTGGCTAAAAGGAAGGGTATGTACAGTCGAGGCCATATCTAAGTTAACAGGTACTGAGAACGTCATGACCTCTGGGTGATGCAATGATGGTATGGACGACAGACTCACCCCAGAGGACACAACATACTAGTCATGGAATACTGGCAGATAAGAAGAGGTAGATTGTATACGAAGTTACGTGAGGAGACGGGGGCTCTGGTTGAATGGGAGAAGGAGTTTGCAAGTCATGGAATACTGGCGGATGTGAAGACCTATATTATACACCCAGTTACGTGTAGGGACGGAGGTTCTGGCTGAATGGGAAGGGGCGTGGAAGTTGCACCTGGTCCCTCACACCTGGTGCACGTGACGTTTGCAAACACTTACGTAATGTGTTAGGAGTGAATCATGTGTTTATTGTGATAGAGAGATAGATAGATAGATAGATGGACAGAGAGAGAGAGAGAGAGAGAGAGACCGAATGACAAACAAAATTAAGATACGTTCACATCTACAGAGAAATAAGGTCCATTTGTACTGTTATCTTACTCATAGATAACCGGAGGAATTTGTTTACCTGTCCCTGAATGATAACAGCCGGAGAGATTAGATAAGGAAGGGGAGGCATGAGTCAGGTATTAAGATCATCATATAGTTTCGCCAAGGTAACAAGTCCCCACAAAACTGACAAACTCATTGCTGATTTGTCACGAATCAATGTAACCTTTTCACTGTGACACCAAGCAATTTAGAGCACCAGAAGCGATGCGTGAAGTCTTTACAAGCATCGACAAGAAAATCACTGCAATTTCCTCCCTCCCCCCGCTCCGTTCAAAGCTTCGGTGTGGCTGTAAGACAAGTAAAGGTGCACCAAGAGGGACTGGAGGCAGGGAAACATGAAAAATTTTACTAAGTGACAGTCAGAAGGTAACAGAATATATAACGATAGGCCTAATCAACGACAGAGGAAATTAGGTCACCAAAAAAAATAAATAAACAAAAACATATCAACCCTGCATATAAACACTAAAAAAATAAATACATAAAACCTAAATAAGTAGAGCAGTCACCGGAAGACCCCTAGACATCAGCGCACACCAGTCCTAACGAGAACTATCCTTCATAGCTCCGGCCTGTAATCAACTTACCGCAGGAGTTTTGAAAGATCACAGATAACCAACCAGCTTCACAAGAGTACTTCTCCTGTAGTAATATCGTTAATCTGTCAATACAACCGTAGGGACACTTAATAACCTGTGTCACTTCAACTAGAGCCTTTTGAGTGTAGTGAGGTTCCGGCGCAGAGGCGGTTCAGAATATGGTGAAAAGATCGGAGGAAGGAAAGGGAGGCCGCCCGTCCCTACCTGAGGATAATTGTTACGTCCTCCCAGCCAGCCTCACCTGCTCAAAATTCTCCCTTTGTTCCTCTTTCTTCCCCCTTGCTTCACTCATGTCAGGGTGGGCCTCTCTCTCTCTCTCTCTCTCTCTCTCTCTCTCTCTCTCTCTCTCTCTCTCTCTACTCTTCCTTGGCTTTTGGTATTGAATAGCAAAGGGCAAAAGGAAATTCAGGAGAGAGAGAGAGAGAGAGAGAGAGAGAGAGAGAGAGAGAGAGAGAGAGAGAGAGAGAGAGAGATTCTAACTCTACATGGAGATTACACACACACACACACACACACACACACACACACACACACACACACACACACAAACACACACACACACACACACACACACACACACACACACACACACACACACACACACACACACACACACATTGAAGCTGATGTATCACGTAATTTCACCTTCTCTCTCCTCCACTGTTACTCCCCGTTACTCTCTCCCCTTCACTCAACCCCCTCAACCCCCTCTTATGCTCACTGTAACCCTTTTTAACAGCTGGATGACTCTTACGTAATCCCCAATGTCCGTTTGCCCATCCTCCTGCCTCGACTCACCTGGTAACTTGCTGGGAAACACAAAGGCAAGTGGCAGTCACGAATATATGAATGAATGATGAATGAATGAAGATGTATTAGGAATGGTGTATTTGTCTTAATGCTCAGTGGTAAATGATTTTGTTGATGCGAGTTGACAGGGGAAGGTGACAATGGAGGAGAGTGCAAGGAGCCAGCTGGACTACACTGGGCACCTCCTGTCCTTTACAGACGTCTTCATTCTTGCGTTCGTATGTCAACTGGTGTCAACGAAACAAAACATTTACCACTCAAACTCTCGTGGCAATGTTTATAAAGATGCATGCAACTCTCTAATGCAAGAATCCATTGTCACTCTCCTCTTACCCATCCACCCAATCCTGTCATTCCTTCTCATTCACCTCTCAGCCACCGAGATCTGCTCTCCCGCCCACCCACCACCACGCGGGCAACAGACACGTGACCCAGGATGAGACAAGGCCTTGGATGTGGCGGCCAAATCAAGGTCGTTCCCCTGTAGCCAATGGGGAGCGGCGGCGTGGTCCCCAGTGAGGACTCCAGCGAGGCGAGAGTTGTCAGGTAACTTGTTTTCCCGTCCACACTGGTGGCCTGAGGGTGGCTGTCCGCCTGAACACTGGTGTACCACTGAGCAAAGCAGTGTTTTACTACTGTACTGTGCCTTCACCGCCGAGGACAGGCGGCGGCTTGCCTGGAAGCATGTTTGAGGCGAGATGGTGGAGCCGCTTTGCTTTTGTAAAAAGTACTGTCAATGACCTTCCCTCGGCCTTGAGTGTGGGGAATCCAGTGACTGCCCATAACTTTTCCTTTTGTTGGTGTGGAGGACACACAGTCAGCCTTGCGTCTGCAGCACAGGCCACACACAACCTGCCCCCCTTCCTGTGTAGTCCCGATCAACACCCAGTCGCCCCTCCACGCAATAGTCTTCCATACGGTCCTGCGAGGACTCCACACGGACCACGACCCATGGGTCATCACCACAATGATGCAGGCTGATCCCAACATCGCCCATGAATGAAGCAAAGCGGCCTGCCGGCTGCAGGCTGTGCAACAGGCAGGCGGGCTGGAGCGAGCGAGCGAGCGGGCGGGCGGGCGGGCAGACGGCTGAACATCAGGGAGCACCACTGTAATCCATCGACTCGCCGCAGAGAGCGAGCTGGCAACAGCGCGAGCCCGCGCGGGTGGCGGCGAGCAGCGGCAGTCACGTTCCCCGCCAGCCCCCACCACCACTACCAGCAGCAGCAGCAGCTAGCACGGTGCGAGCCGCTGTCATGGATATCGAGCAGCTTATCGACGAGGTTTCCCACACCCCTGCTATATGGGACTCCTCAGACACGAAGCACAGCGACAGAGTGTTCATCGCCCGCCAGTGGAAGAGGATCGGCGGCAAGCTGGGAGTGAGCGGTGAGTCACCCCCCCCCCCTCTCCTCTTCCTCTCTCAGCATTCATTGGGTGCAACGGCACACCACGTCCTGCTGACCCGGCTGCGGTGTTGTTCATGTCAGTGAAAGATGTGTGCATGTCATCCCATGCTGGGTCATCAAGTGCCAGGGGGTCAGCCACACAGGCGGCAGTCACCTCGTCACGCTGCATGCGGCCGGGGAGTGGCGCAGCTCGCACTGGCTGTGGCGGGCGGCTCAGCCAGTGGGCGACGCTGGGTGTGCCGCCTGGGGTGCCACACTGCTCAACACGGGAGCGAAGAATGTCTTGAATTACTGCCACTTTCCTTCACTAGCGAGAGAAGCGGTGTGTCAGAGTCCCGACACACAAAGGAAATAATCAACAGCCTTTGTAACAACAATGTAGAAGACAACACTGTTGCTCTTGTTTGATTTACATTTAATTGTTACTGGCATGCAAGTTGAGAGACGCTCCGTGTTGGTTGGTCTCACAAGGAGGTGAGCTTGATTACTTCACGTGTGTGTTTGTAGTGATGCCACACGCTTGTCCCGTGAGGCAAGGAAGGTGGCAGTAGTTCAGGCCGCTCCAGGGGTGTCGTGCGAGGCACCACTGCATACCAGGGGGCGAACAAACATTTGGAAGACTTTCTTTCTTTACAGATGAGGCGGCGAAGAAGAAATTCAAGAACCTCCGCGACCAGTTCAGACTGGAGCTGAAGAAAGTCCCGGAAGGAAGGGCTGGGGACCCCACCCTGGCAGCGGAGGAGTACCTCAGCTCGTGGCCTTGGTTCAGACTCATGTTCTTCATCAAGGACAAGATCACCAGGAGGATGACCAACAACACCATGCCGGCCATCACCATCAAGAGGAGCAACGACGAGATGGAGGCCACGGAGTACGAGGCGTATGACGAGAACAACTACGCCTCACAGGACGACAGACTCAACTCTTCCTTCAGCGACATCACCAGGCCCAGCTGTCCCAAGAGGCTGAGGGAGAGCATCCCGCACGCTGACTACCTCGCCATAGAGAGCCAGCGGCTGGAGCTGCTCAAGAGACAGTCTGACGATGAGAGAGACAGTGACAGAATGTTTCTCCTGAGCCTGCTGCCCGCCATCAAGACTCTGGAGCCTCGCCGCTCACATCTGTTCCGCCTGAAGGTGCATCATCTTCTGTACGACGCCCGCTACTCGCCACACTTCGAAGAACAATAAACTTACTCACGATGGTACATTATTTTGCTTCCCTAGTCCTGTGTATAGCAACACCTGTACTACCATCTCTCTCTCTCTCTCTCTCTCTCTCTCTCTCTCTCTCTCTCTCTCTGGCTGGCTGGCTGGCTCACGCTCTCAGTCTCGCCGCCTTTCTCTCTCTCTCTCTCTCTCTCTCTCTCTCTCTCTCTCTCTCTCTCTCTCTCTCTCTCTCTCTCTCTCTGTGTGTGTGTGTGTCACACATGGTTTTGCTATTATAATTCTGAACATCTGTTATTAATGAGAGAGAGAGAGAGAGAGGTGGGGAGGGGACACACTGACGCACGGCAAGGGATGGAGCGGTTGTGGGTGGGGCTTGACAGGAACACAACAGCTTCGTCAGGTATACACAGCTGGAGGCAACAAGGAGGGTAGGTGAGGTGGGCTGGGCCTTTAACCAGTCACAGAAACAGCCTCGTCAGACAGGGGGCGATACAAGGCGCTATTCATACAAAGCAGAAGTGGCACAGATTTTACTGCAGGAGACTTGATATAGGTATTCTGCTGGTAATAAATGCTGGAGGCTACCTCAGGGCAATATCTCCTGTAAAAAGGGGAGTTCACTAGAAAAATAACTTGTTTCGTATATACATTACCTGTTTCCAAGGGCGTCTCCCTGAAAAAAAAAAAGGAAAAAATACATAAAATAATGAATAAAACATATAAAATAGATAAATGCATAAATAAAGCAAATTTCAAAACATTTCTTCTCTACCAAATTGCATCAACAAGAATACACAAACTCGAGGCAGGAGACGAGTTTCTGTACAAGGGAGATGTAAGGGAAGCTTGCAGCCTATCGTTGATGTCAAGGTTTTAGCGGGAAAGGCGCCATCAGCTTTGAATGTTCCTCTGTTCTCAGGCCGCAGCTCTGGCGGGGAGCGGGGAGCGTATCCATGGCAACGCTGCCCGCCACCGCCACCACACACAGAGAGAGAGAGAGAGAGAGACGCTTATTCAGTGTTACATATTTGTGAATAAGTGACTGATCCCGAGAGGAGATGCTGACGAGGAAGTCTAGAAATGAAGTATGCACGGTGTGGTTCATATTGGCACGTATCACCAAATGGAGGAAGTGCTGTGATAAAGAGTTCAGCGAGATCATCCAGAGAGAGAGAGAGAGAGACGCGGAAGGAAGTGTGGGAGTGAGGGAGGCAGGGGGAGGCGGGGGGGAAATGACCTGTGGACTGACAAGGCCGTCTAGCCCGTCCCCTGCTGCTGTGACCCGCCAGTCGCCACTTCCTGTGTTGACAACAGAGTCACTGACACCAACGCATGACAACACAACACTGCCCATCACTGAGGTGTTTATATATAGCCATTATTGTATCAAAATAAGACTTGTACACCTAAAGCACTATATAACAAGAACAACAATGATAATGTTACTTGCATCACGCTCACATTATCAGGAAGTCTGGCAAATAATGGTATCTCAGTACAAACATAACAGCTGTCCGCTCATTAAAAGTAAATAATTGTAAAGTTAAACCACTTACACTGAATGCTTAAACCTACTTACTAAAATATGCAGTGATCTACACACACACACACACACACACACACACACACACACACACACACACACACACACAGGCAGCTCCAGTTTTAACCAGTTTCCTCCGCCGGATGCCTAAAAAAAAAAGTAAAATAAAAAAAAGCGTTTTCCTCATATAGGATGTAGGCCCGCAAGTGTTAACATCAAATCTCTCTCTCCCTCTCTCTCTCGTGTATTTTTGTTCTTTCACTCATAGTTTTTTCTTCTCTTCCCTCTCTTTTCTGTTCCTTTTATATTGCTTTCTTGTATCTAAACACACACACACACACACGTAAAAAATAAGCAATAGACACGCATCCAAATTGTCATAAGACGACTTTCTCAGCTGTACTAGCACACACACACACACACACATAAGACGACTTTCCCTGCCGTACCAGCACACACACACACACACACACACACAGAAAATAAGTTGATAATGTAGAAGGAAAGGAGGAACGATACCCTCCCTAACAGTCTCCCTTGCTAGGTGAAGTGGGCATAGGATGAAGAGAAGGACCATAGGAAGGGAAACTGTGACGTAAGGCTCTACCAATGAGACTTCCTTATTCTGGACGCTGGGTGGGGCATGGGGTAGCACATTTACGTGACTGGTGGGAACAGGGATGGTGGGAGGAGCAATAGAACCTCAAGGACATAACATAACAGACGGAGTGTGTCAAAACAGGATACGGGATAGTTCCACAACAATTAAAATAATCCAACCATGACAACTACGTAGGCGTCATCCTACTGAAGAGAGAGAGAGAAACTGTCAGCAAATTTGTACAGCTTTGAGTCGCCGTCAAGTTTTAACTATTAAAACAATGTGGTTGAGTTGTTAGTCCTTTAAATATCAACCTTGTGCATTTATGGCTGATCTGAGCAAAATGTTAAAGTTTCGATTGCTTTTATACAGCATTCATTATTCATTATTGTGTAGAAAAGACTGTTGGATATTTGCAAACACATTGTCAAAAAACCACTACTACTGTCAAGTCTGGAAATTCAAACAGATTCCACGTTTCGGGAGGGCTGCAGGCGGCGGAGGCTGGGAAGGTCACGGGATGTTGGGATTTTATTGACCGTTGACAAACACAGGGAATTATGCAATTGACAGAGCTGGTAGGGGAATTCCAGAAGACTAAAACTGGTTTCATGTTCTAAGACGGGATGGTGGGCGGGATAATGGCGTGGTGTGGGCGGGATAATGGCGTGGTGTGGTTGTTTTAAGACAATGAACGACCAACACGGGCAGCGAGATGTGTTAAGCCTTTCAATGTCACTCTATAAACATACCTTTTTCTAACTACCAATCACTGAGGCATCTTTAACTACTCTACAGCCACATCCAACCTTTGAACTGGAAGGAAACTGCAAAATGTATCTTTTTTCCTCGGTGACTTTCTTGTAGATGCTTATAAAGACTTCACGCGTTGCTTCTGGTGCTGCTAATTGTTTCGCGTCGTAGTGAAAGGGTTAAACCTGATTTGGTAGAGGGGCCACAAGAGTTTCCGAGGACAGCACCAAAACTGACTTCATAATGTTATATATATAAAAAAAAGTTACAAGTCCCAAAAGAAAGGTCAAAAGAATCATCTAAAATTGGATGATAAGTGTCTTGAAAGCTTAATGTAAAGCCGCGCACCAGCAACGAATCATAACATGACTATTACGCATTAAATCACAATTACTGAATCAATACAGTCCTCACCCTAAGTCCTAAATAAAGTACACATGCAAGAAAAATAATATAATCGTGTTTACATATGCATAAGATAAAAGTAAAGAATGTTCATACAAATGTCTCCTTTTTTCCCAATAACTTTGACTCCTCCCTGACTTTCTACTCATGACTACCACAGCGGTGACCATCTCGCTTCGTTTCTTCCTCGTTTCGGTCGTTCCGTTTCTCCTCTCGTCGTCGTTGGTCTACTTTTTTGATTGAGTATCTTCTTCAGTCTGTATGTCCCTCAGACGGTACTCACAGCTCGTCTATAGAGAAAGCACTGACTAGCTTCTTTATTCTAGACTATGAACTTCTTTCGTTCCTTCGTTAGGACTTCAGACTACAGGAGATTCAGTCAGGAGTTGCGTTCTTCCACTCATCCACGGCAAACCAAGTCCTTTATTGGAATTCTGGTCAGCAGCAAGGGTGGTCAGGAGCAGCCAGGGAGAGACTTCTGGTCAGGAAGATGTCTACGTTAATTCCAGGAGGATTGCATGAAGGCCCACTGCTAGGCGTACCGGAGGAATCAAGAGATGTTTCATTATATCGAACCGCGCTGCTCGAACGTACTAGAAGAATCACGGGGCGCTTCTGCCGGCTGACTCATCTCTCCCTCTCTCTCTCTCTCTTCATGGTTCCGGCTCGCTATCATGACGGGAAGCTGTGGAAGAATGTGTGATAATGGTCTTCTTGTTTCTCGTTGCTATGCTCTCCTCATTAGACGCTTCATAGGGTGATTCCTTGATCCTTTGTAAATTGTTCCCTGAATGCGGGGTCCCAACAATCTCCCTCTTGAAAGCACTGATAATCATATACTCAAGGACATCACAAGGGAAAAAATAAGACGCCATAATGTCTCCACGCAGCAATCTCTTTGTGAGTATTCATATATGCGTAAGTTTATGGTGATGACGTTGCATCTATACAACTTGCTTGCCTTAACCACCAAACCTGCTTTCAGTGGTACGTTCAGAAATTGTATCCTGAATCCGGTATTGTTTTTCTATTTCTCCTTGTGCTATGAGTGTACTTTAATAAACTCGATGTCTGCTTTCTTACAGTTGATGGATAACAGCTTCACACAGTTCTGACTTCAGGGACGGTAGATTGTGTTAAGTTCATTGGCGTCACCTGCTTTCCGAGGGTTGAGATTGAGAAAGTACAGCATTTGAACCCTTTCAGCGCCATAGACACCTTTCAAGCTTCACAAAACGACCGATTATTGATTAACATAGGAGTAAACGGAGATATAACACTAGTTGACAAGTAGCTTCAGGTGATTATTAATGCCTTCAATACAACAGAATCATCTTAAAGTTAATACACTTTTGTAATGGTATCCGGAGTGAGTGGGCAAATATCGTGGTGCTCAAAGGGTTAACTCATACTCGAAACGCCACCAAACCCTGAAAATTAACCTTGAAGTCTCTCTCTCTCTCTCTCTCTCTCTCTTTAGTGACATCTTTGTTGAGCATTCTTTTCCTTCTTTTTTTTTTTTTATTAGTTTTGTTGCGCTTCTCGCTTGAAAACAAAAACAGACTTTTCTTTTTATTTTTCTTCCTGTCTTTCTTTTTTCTTACTAATTTTGTTTTTCCCTACATAAAATAATAACATTACACTTTCCTTTCTTTGTCTTCCTTTCTTTTTCTTAATAGTTTTGTTTTCCTTACATAAAATAATGTTACGTTTTTTCTCTTCTTTTCCGTCTTCCTCTTTCTTTTCTTTCTAGTTTTGTTTTCCCTACATAAAAAAATAACATTACACCTTTCTTTCTTCCTCTTTTTCTTCTTCCTTACTAATTTTGTTGTCCTTACATAAAAAAAAAAAAAAAACACGCTAGACTGGTTACATGAGCCATATCACTGGGGTTCATGGCATTATGAGACCAAAATGTTATCTGATCCTGTTCTTGTGACGTGCCAGTGCAAGTACTAGTCAGGTTAGATCAGGTTCTCGTTCAGGTTCACTAACTAAGGAAGTCTGACTCAATGCCTCACCAACATTTCCCCTTTGAACGAATCTGTCTCATTTCCGATCGTTTCAAAGCTTTATAGTTTCATGAGACCAGATTTCCAATAGACTCATCTCTCCCTGTCACAATTTAAACATGGATGAAAATATTGGAAGTTTAAATTGTAAGGATCTTCAAAGTTTTATGAGTCCAAACTTCTAATACAATAAATGCACCTCTCCCTGTCACAATTTAAACATGGATGAAAATACAGGAAGCTTAAATTGTAAGGGTCTTCAAAGTTTTACGAATCCAAATTCCCAATACAATCTAAACATGGATGAAAATATTGCAACTGTAAATTGTGAGTGTTTTAAAAGTTTTACGAGTCCAAACTTCCAATTGGCGCATCTCTCCCTGCCACAATCTAAACATGGATGAAAATATTGCAAGTTTAAATTGTAAGGGTCTTCAAAGTTTTACAAGTACAAATTCCCAATACAATATAAAAATGGATGAAAATACTGGAAGTGTAAATTTTAAGTGTCCTCAAGAGTTTACGAGTCCAAACTTCCAATTGGCGCATCTCTCCCTGCCACAATCTAAACATGGATGAAAATATTGGAAGTTTGAATTGTAAAGGTCTACAAAGTTTTACAAGTACAAATTCCCAATACAATATAAAAATGGATGAAAATATTGGAAGTGTAAATTTTAAGTGTCTTCAAAGTTTTACGAGTCAAGACTTCCAATAGATTCATCTCTTTCTGTCACTAACTACAAGAAAAACGGTTGGATACATGGCAGAAGTGTAAACTATGAATTTACAGTTTTAAAGAGTCCAATTTTCCAATAACTCATCTCTCTCAGTCACAAACTACAAGGAAAATGTTTAAAAATATTGTGAGAGTTGTATATTACTAACCTTTGTAGTTTTAGAGTCAAATTTTCCAATCGACTCATCTCTTCCGGTTACAATTTACGAGAAAACTCTGTGAAAAGTATTGTGAGAGCTTTAAACTATATGAAAGTCTACCTACCTACCAGCCAACCCCTGCCAGCATGATACTAAATCCCATAATGCGTCACACTCATTAATAGCTCCATGTCTTTATTTCACACCTACAAGACATATGAAATGGCGCAGGTCTACCCGATACACACACACACACACACACACATAAGTAGGACGCAGCAAAACCTTAAATATACAAGAACAAATTCCTGTAATATTGGTGTATCTTCTAGTCTTATTACGGAACCTGTTAGCAGAGTGCAGCTATGAGGAAGGGAAGCGGATCAATGGGGGAGGGGCCAAAAAAATAAATGACTGAATAAATAAACACAGGCACTACCGAGACGTGGCGGAGGGTTTCACATTGTTTTGGTGACCCGATAAACACTGCCGGACACTTCACTCTCCTAGATAGTGGTCTGCCCTTCACGTGTTCCTGCTAATCGCTCCAGTACCTCACCCAGGCAGAATCTCTCTCTCTCTCTCTCTCTCTCTCTCTCTCTCTCTCTCTCTCTCTCTCTCTCTCTCTCTCTCTCTCTCTCCGTGACCCACTCAGTGACGTTGCCATTCATTGTCGCAATGGAAATTTTCTGGAAGCATTATAATCACCAGGTTTGTGCATGTTATTATCTTATTTTCAAAGCAGAAAGAAAAACATGGTGGTCAGGTATTACAATTAAGGGATAAAAACACCGTGACAGCAGTGCAAGGTGTGGCTGACCTGAAATCAGTGACCCACTCTGTCGGCCAGGGCAAGCCACAGGCCTGGCCGGCTGGGGTTTATGGTTCTAATGGGCATTAATGCTTGCCTTGCCGCTCTCTTTCCTGTGTGTCAGGTGAGGGGTTGGATGTTAGCGGTCCAGGTGTCCCTGAGCGCCTCGAGATGACTAATATCACTCTCTCGGCCGGCCAGAAATTTACAGGTTTATATATTCCTCACTCCGTGTCTTCTCATCAAGTGTTGCTAACTTGCTTTTCTGTTCAAGTAATAAGACATTTACTATAGACGGTGAAGGAATGGTTTTCATGTGCTCAAAGCAAACAGTTTGTGTGTTAGTAAAGAAACAATGAAGCACTGTAAAATGCACCTAGCTACTAGCCATCACAAGTACAAGCTCTAATTGCAAACCAGCACAGGAGCTCTTCATTTCTTCTGGACGTGTCCTGCATTAGGAACGATAGTGACGGCGAGGCTGAGGACGGTGCGGCTTGGAAACAGTCAGAGATGATGGAGGGAGGAAATATAAATCAAATAAACAACAACAGAAAATCAGTCCTCACATATCAGCCAGTTGATGAGGTACTGAAGCAATTGATAGACAACACCAGATACTTAATTTCCGTATGTTAGCAAGTTTTTGCGAAGGATGAGCGGAAGAAATCAATAAGCTTAGCACTTACAGAATCATTTACCTGTTGATCTTCGGGTATTCGGACTCTTCGCTCTCTCACCACGATTTTCAAAGGCCAGAGATGATCAGCCACGTTCTCGAGTGTTTCTCCTGTTAGTAATGTAGAAATATTGTTAATCTGTCATTATATCAGTAAAAACCCGTGTAATTTCACCCGGGTTCTTCTAATTATAGTGGAGGTGAAGCGTAAGTGTTTCTAAATATGGGTTTTAGAAGTAATGGGAATATGAATGCTTTGTATGCTGTCTTTTATTTTATTTCCAATCAGTGTTCGTTTCGTCTTTTTCGTTTTTTTTTTTAATTATTATTATATGTGCCTTTGGTAGGAATGTTATAACTTTTTGAAGTCTTGAAATATCCTTAAATCACTTAACTTTATGCGTTTTGAGAAATAATAACTGCCCTGTTATGCAGTTGGAAAGCGTACACCGACGCGGACACCACATGTATCACCAATGGTACGTCCTCCTCCCATCCTGCCTCCTACAGGATGGAATGATGGAATGTAAGGGGTGAAGGAGCCACATCTTGCAGAGCTGGACGTTTATTCGATGTGTAGACGAATAATAAGATGTATGCCTCCTCCACAGTCTTGTCCTGCACTCCTCTAGATGGGGAAGTCAGGCGCTAATATCTGCTGTGAATCATTAAGAGAGTGAATCCCTATACGCAGGTGTTTACCGAAGGGACAGAGACACTTGGCGACGATGCAGTGAGGTGCGAGTTGTCATTTCAAGTGTTTTCTCAAAAGATACAGGTAGTAGTAGTAGTAGTAGTAGTAGTAGTAGTATATTGGTACAAGCGCATAGTCAAACAACAACAACAACAACAACAAACTTTAGGAGTGGTTGAAGTTGCTCCTCCACTTACTTCCTGGCAAGCATCCAAGTGTCGGGGACGAAAGCTGTACCGCGGGAGACGATGGTTATAACAGAGGACGGTGGGAATGATGAGGGGTGTGGCTAGAGGGGCTGAAGACGAACAGACCGTTGTAAAGCGTGTGGGAAGCAAGGGGAAAGCCGTGGGGGATGAAGAGGGGGAAAAATAAGGAAACGTTGATAAAGAAAAGAAGAGAGAGAGAGAGAGGGAAGACGGGCGTGGCGAAGGAGGGGGAGGGGCGGAGAGACCAGCCAGCGGTAAGAAAGGCCATCATGGAGAGAGAGAGCAGAAAGAAAACGGTGTGAACGGAAAGAGAGACAGAAAACGGAAAATAAAAGAATGTACAACCTTAATTCCCTTGCGATATTTCTTGAATAACAAAAGGTGAGAGGAAATGACTGGGTGACAGCTGGGAAGGGCGAGGCTAGAGAAGAACCCTTTAGGAACACCCCTAAAGACACGGGTTTCTAAGTTTGGATAGGTCGATGCTTCTGCAGATTACATTAGCATGGAGGACATAAGGTGAGATGTTGATAGGACAGAGGCCGTAAATATAGGTAAACTTGATAACACTGCACAGTAACGTTAAGTCAGGACGCGGGATAGGACGGGAGGTAAGCATGAGATGTTAGTAATGAGCTGAATATATTACACATGCCACCCATAAAAGGAAGCAGGTGTTAGACTTCTTCCGGAAAAATGCGAAACCTCTCTCTCTCTCTCTCTCTCTCTCTCTCTCTCTCTCTGAAATGCACTAAAAGTCAGTATCAGTCGTGCACCCAACATTCCGGCAGGCATCCTCGTGACTGTGGGCTGTAAGGCGCCGGGTGTGGTCTCTGTTGCAGAGGGCAGTGGGCGGCAGGTGGGCAATGGACTGGGGGATGTGGGCTGGGGGCAGGGAACTGTCAGACATGCGCACTTAAATACAAAGGTGGCTTGGCTTGGGAGCGTTGTCTGGGCTGTCTCCTATTTGAAAGGAGAAAGTTCATTGGTCCCAGTCTCAGGGAAGGGAAGAGGGAAGGTGCGGGGGAAGCGTTGGGGGAGTCACAAAGAGGAGTATATAAAGGCCAAGCAACGCGCCGCGCGGTTAGTAACCAACAGATGCTGGGAGTGGGGTGACGCGTCCCGCTGTCCAAGATCTGAGCTTATTCCTTTTATTTTTTGTTCCGCATCGCTTTATGAAAGGTATTCGGAAGAAGTCATCCCGGACCGAATCCTAAACATCCAACCGCAAAAGGTAAGTTCTGCACCTGAACCCAATGTGCAAGACTACGGTGAAGATCATGTATGGAGTGAATAGCACATTGGGGGGCAAGCGGCGGGAGGTGTGCCGTCGACCTGCGCAGAGAACAATGTAATATAACGGTTGGTTTGTGCGCAGCACGGTGTGCGCAGACGCGTATCGAGAAGCGAGACAGCTCGAACCCCTTATCCGGAAAATACTGGCTGGTGCTTCAGAGCGCTTCAAAAGTGTTGGTAGTTTTCAACTACCAGAGGAAGTAGTGGTGGTGGTGGTGGCTGTAGTGATGCGGCCCCTGACACAACGGGTGGTGAGCGTGACCTACCTGTATGCCAAGAATCAAGTGATGGTGTTGCGGCAGGAGCAAGGAAACAACTGACGGCGCAAGAGGGGCAGAAATATGATGAAATTTATTGTGACCCGCCTTCAAGACGCGACGCTATGGCGTGGTGGTGGAAGGAAATTAAGTCATGTGAGAAGGTGACTCGTGAATGAACGTGGTTGTACGAGTGACAGCGAGATATGACACGTGATGACACATTGATGATTCTTAATGGTTAACTGGAGACTGCGCTTCGTGATGTGAGGACAGGTAACTACGAGGTAGTTGATGCAAATATTGTGGCTTGAATTATTTACAAATTAATGATAATTACCGAGCGTTATGGGCAACTCGCGATAGTAATTGACAAGCCAAGGTTGTGCCTACAATGTAAACTTAACGACGAGTGAGTCAGTTTGCTAGTCGCGCCGCGTGCTTGGCGTCTGTCTGAGTCTTGGTCAAACGGAAGAATGTCATTAAATGAACGGGGAGTCATGGCCTGAAGAGTTACGTTTGCTCATCAGCCAGTTACAGGCCGTTCAGGTGCGGTGGAAATCAGGCAAGCGCCTGAGCGCCAGAGTCACTGGTTCAGGTACGCGTTAACTCAGCTTACCCGCCCGACACCGCCGCCACATCCGCCACGTGACTAAATGCTGCGCAGTAATGGGTGCACACGATGATGAAGAACTCGTGGCGGGTCGCTAGTGACGCATAAAATGAAAAATGGAGGATGTTCAACACTTGTACAAATGAAATCCTTCATACTGGACCCATATGCTCTGCGATTCTTTAGTAACAAACACTATTAGAGCGTGTGGAGTTAGGTGAGAGATGCGTTCAAAATTTTTATTCGATGCAGATTTCGTTCTGTGAATAGTGCACAAATAGAGAGTAGGCGATCTTGGGTGTTTGTATGTTGATGAATAGTGTTTTGTTACTACACGTGAAAGCTGGCTTGAACAGTTCATATTGTAATGGGCAATTAAAGAGTGATATAAGTTTGCTCAAGGCTTGGTTTATCAGTGGAGCCGTGGTGGGTGTTGTGGGTGGCGATGTAGCAATGTATTCAAGTCCCTGTGACATCATTACAACCGTGCAGCATGGATGGTTACAGCCGCCCACGTCACTCAGTGACTATGTTGTCTGGTGTCGGTGAGGTTGCAGAACTTCTGTAATTATTCACAACTTGTCATCTGAATATTTAGCAAGATGAGAGAAAGAAGAGAATAAAAGAGCAGTGAAGTGTGCAGTGACGCTGAAGTATGACGTGTTCAAGAAGTCACGTGTTATGTGCAGACGTGTTATCAATGTTATCACCTCTGCTTGTGACAACATGTAACATTACTTCCCAATATACAAAATGTTATAAATAAAAGAATGAGTATATATATATATATATATATATATATATATATATATATATATATATATATATATATATATATATATATATATATATATACACGTTGCTTTCATATTTTGAAACATTTACTAGCCCAGAGTACAACTGTGATCAATGTTTTCTATTATGAAGTCTTTAAATCAATATATTAAATAAGTTAAATAAGTTTATTATAGAGTATGTACATACCAGGGCGAGGTTTCCTTTATAGAGGGTGGGGAAGGGACTAACAGACACTGCACCACACCTGCAAAAAAATAAAATAAAAAAATAAAATAAAAAATAGATAAATAAATAAAATAAAATAAAATAAATAAATAAATAACAAATTTTAAAAATTGTTAGACGACGAATATACTGCCTAATGGTAAGCTTTTTAAATAACATTGAATGAAACAGTATGAATATTCCGTTACAGCACCCTATTCATTATAGTTTGTGTGATTGTTGTGTGACTGCTATCAAATAAAAGCAGAGGACAAATAAAACTACTACAGATGGGCAGGTGACCTACACAAGGCAGCACCAAGAGTCTTGGCGAGTCTTAGCAGGGCAGTGAGAGACACGGGGAGAGGAGGGAGCCCAAGCCAGACAGTGGCTGGAGGATTATGAAAGGAAGAGCTTTACTTTCTAGTGTGTGTGTGTGTGTGTGTGTGTGTGTGTGTGTGTGTGTGTGTATATATATATATATATATATATATATATATATATATATATATATATATATATATATATATATATATATATATATATATATATATATATATATATATATATATATACACACACACACACACACAAGCACATACACATATACATATATTATATACTATTTACTGACATATGCATGAGTGACACCAAGGAGCAGAAATAAAGGCTGTATGCTCTCTGGGCCAAGCAACCGTATAATATAGACAAAACAACGTGAGAATTTTCTGGAGCATCCAGACATGGGGAGAAGACGAGCCTGGGAACCGGCAGGTCGGCGCGGAGCGGGGTGGGGCGGAGCGGGGCGGGGTGGGGCGGGATGGGATCAATGACGGAGAGGGGTGCGTGGGCTGAGGCCGTGCCTCCACCAGCCTTGACGTCAGGTTTCTGCGTCAGCTTGCCATACTTGTCTCTACACTTCACACTGCAGTGGGATGGTTGGAGGAGTTAAAGTCATGTCTTTAGTTGGTTTAGTCCGGTGCTTAAGCTTAGGTTTGCTTTTGTGAGACAGGAGAGATTTAGTGACAAAAACCCGCCTCATGGTCTTCTCTTGTTACAGGATAGGAGCAGCAATGGCCACATCGACACTGTACCAGAGTTCGCCTCTAGGCTCACCTTCCGGCAGTCCCAGGTCCTGCCTTTACCTCTCGCGGCCCAAGGCTGACTGGCGTGCCAGCTTCACCAAGCCAGAGCCCCATAAAGGGTCACCAACTTTGCCACTCATTCTTCGCCATCATGATGGAGTGTGGCTGTCCAGCACCAGCAGCACCTTCAGCTCCAACAAAGGACCCAGTTCACAGCCACGACCTGAGACGCAGTCTGCTCCACCAAAGGAAGCTAATGATGACAGAACCTTTCTTCCCAGAACCAAGCTGAATTTGAACCCTGTGTCCAAGGTACTACGATGCCACGTGTGTCAGACCACCACCAAAGAACAGTACTTTCATCATCATCTCTTTTTTGGGATGGTGCATTGTGATTTGTGTGATTTGGTCTGTGTTGACTGCCGCACTTTTGCTCAGCTTACGGTAGGTGTTAGTAAAGACCAAAGCTCCTGTCAACACAGTTTTTCGTTTAGTGAAGATCCTTATCAATATTTGCTGCCTCGTCTTTGTGGTGGTGACGAACTGGAAGTGTGCAGATCCAACAAGTTGCGGTTTTTGCAGCACTATATTAATCAGATGATAAACGTGCAGCTACAGGAGCCCTGGTGCACTGCTATCAGGCAGTGTAAGAGTCGTTTGCTCAAGTTCCATACAGCAACACCGCCAGAACCTTCAAAGAACATTGAGCTCCCAAAGGATTCCTGCGATACAAACACAAACCTTCTTGGTGTTAAGGACAGCAGAAATGGCAGTCCAGCTTCATCAACTGAGAATAATGAGTGGGACAAAAGTTCAAGAGTGGAGCCAGAGAGGACTCCATCCCCAACCACAATGCAGCCAAAGTCCCCAGAAAAGAATGTGGACGATGGCCTCCTGCTGTCACAGACATACGACTTGGAGCACCTCGAGCAGGCAGTGGAGTATGTGGAAGTGGACAAACAGTGGAAGTTAGATGGCGTGAAGGATGTACAAAGCAAACCTAAAAAGCGGCGCAAGGTGAGTCATTACAAGAAGCTGAAGGGCCACAGATTAACAGCTCCACAAAGGAAGCGGCGGCCACCAGCTTTACCAGAGGAGGAAGTGAATGAGGAGGATGAATCCGACCTGGTGATGGAAGAAGTGGCGCTACCCCAGAACGGGTATTATCTGATGGTGCAGGAGGCTATGGAGGAGTGTCCCATGTGTTACACTTCCCTTTCCCCGAATCTCTGTTCTGTCAACCTTAAGACATTCCTCTTTACTGTGTCTTGCCCGCAATGTAGCCTCCTCATCTTTATTGTCCCCGACTTGCCTGGTGGCCTTCAAATTGTCATAGATAGTAAGGGTGGTAATGCCATAAAAGAAACGAAGCAAAGTAATCACCGAAAACTTAGAAGAATTCAGCCAAGGGACTTCTTTGCCAAGTAAACTAGCAACTCAGTCGCTCGTACTAGAAGAGTGCCCAGAACACCTGTTACTCGTATCTTCATGCTGCTGGAATAAATTTTTATACTTTTTTGTAAGCATTCTTTCATTTCCCTGCTGTCACAACTAACCTCACCTTTTGTTTATTTATTTATTTATTTATTTGTTTATTTTTTCTGCCATTTCATTTTTGTGGGAGTGAGTGAGCGAGAACATTATGCATTTCCTCCAATATCCTCCATTTCTAAAACATCAACACTTTAAGCACACAACACTTCCAATCTTGAAATTCCTTTAATGCAAAACATTACACAAACACTTCAAATGAAACCGAATCCATAATCATGTAACCAAAGCGTACAGTGAACAATCTTGAACAGCAGTGATCACATGACAACAAAATTACATGTGACCCCCACAGATTGATGAGGCAGGTGTGCTGTATAAGAATCGTAATGGTTTTCAGTTCCACAAGTCTTGCAAACGAAATCAACAAGTATTTTTTTGCAGGGTAATAAACTGGCAAGATTTATGAGTCATTCCTTGGCCAGAAAAGAGCAAACTGCGACAGATGAGTTGATAATGATGAACTCTACTCTTGTAAACCTAGAAATGTGTGATGGTAAAGGAAAAGGCTCCTGCTCATCCACCATTTACAGTTTTAGCTGGTAAGAAAGAATAAGTTATAACTTTTCAAGGACTTTCCATGTGCAAGCATGATCCAGTGCGCCACACGCTCACACCAGGAGAATACCGCTTAGTATCCTTGAGACATGCCAGAGTAATTTTTCCCATTTAATTTAATATTTCGGTCTCTTAATTTCTGCTTAAAGCACGATGATTGTAAAGCATACTAAATAAATTTTCATAGAAAAGCATGACTTATTTAAAACAGTGGAGATATTCCAGGGCAACCCAAAGTTTACAAAGAATAAAGAACAACAAACACACGCAATGCATGACAGGGTTTTTCTTGCTGGTGTCGGAGCCCAGAGCCGTCCTGTTGACTGACGTGTCTTGGTGATTTCCATGTTTACACAAGTAGATTGAACTACAGAAGGGAAAGTCCGGTTATTTGCCATTCCCACAGCAATTAAAAATCACACAATTTAATATTCCTATATTTAACCTACAAAGATCAAAGAAAGGGAAAAGCATCCACAAATTAGTTACAATTTAGCAATGAAGGACAGAAGAGTGAACATGGAGGTTAAAGGTGAACATTAAGGGTGAGAGCGAGTAGTCCAATGTAACAAGGCCGCCGCGTAGGAAGGCACACACTTAGTTTGAAGAGATGACTATAGTGTTTTCCACGCTGCTGGGTAGGGTATTAACTTGGGCAGTTCACGTCGTTCAGTTAATTAACTACAGACACGTGCTGACCATTAATTTCCCCATCAAAGCTACGGAAATGTTTCCAGTAATGTGTTTCGCTCAAGACTGGATGTAAGAAGCCCATTTACTGGTCTGGGAATGTCAACTGAAGGCTTGCATCTTTTAACCATTGTTGGCAAACACAGGAAAAGCTGCATTATTGCGCCATCAAGCCAGGGTGTTTTGATGGCCGCCACTTGTGTAGTGGAGTGGGGTTACTCATTGTCAGTTTGTCAGTTAGTGGTTTTCATTCCTGTGTGTGTGTGTGTGTGTGTGTGTGTGTGTGTGTGTACTCCAAGAGAAACCCATTTTTGCATTTTGTCTCCTCCAAGGAATAAATAAAAAGATCAGTTTTCTCGGAAGCTGCAAACAAGTGTGGCCTCCAGTTGGCAACACCACGCGTTTACATACTAGTAAAGGTTTTGTCTTGCCTCACAAAGCATTTCAACACCCTGGGAGTGATGAAATGTGCACAGTGGCTCTTTGTGGTTTATGCATTACTGGCGACATCCGTTAGATATGTCACCACCACATGATGTGACCACAATTAGCATGTAAAAAGAGTACCAGTTCTGTCACATCATGAAGTTAATACCTCCCAGTGAAACATCAAAGGCATTACTGAAGGAAAGAGCAATCTGGAATGACTCAAAGCACTGACTGACGCAGCTTCTCAACGACTTAAATTAATCAGCGGCATTAAACCTCATGCCACACCCAACGAGGAGTGAGCGTTACTGCGTCTCAGGGCAAAGGGTAAAGGCTAAGTATCTCAAGTATACAGTCCCTGCATAATTTTACGATAGTATGGCGCCCACAGCAAGACGTTACGACTCCTTACTTGTGCATGGGATTGGATATTCCTTCCTAGGCAGTGTCAAAGGCACTTCTGCATGCTCATTGCTGCCTGGCTCGGATGAAATGGTTAATTCTTACAACTTCACACCTAAGAGAACTTAAAATACACGCCAAGCTGTCTTCTATTCCGACTTTCTGGTGTCTGAGTAAAACTTTTAGAGCAGTAAACCTATATATCACAATAAGAGAGAGAGAGAGAGAGAGAGAGAGAGAGAGAGAGAGAGAGAGAGAGAGAGAGAGAGAGAGAGAGAGAGAGAGAGAGAGAGAGAGAGAGAGAATTTGCAAGCTCTTCACGACCCACTTCTTCTCCTCAAGATCCTCCAGCTAATATTTCTCTTCCACCATGCATGATAAACAAACTGACTGACTGTGGAAAGCTTTCGTAGCAGTAAATCTATATATATCACAGGAAGAAAAAGCAAAGAAAGGGAGAGAAAGAGAATTTTTAACCTCTTCACCGCCCACTTCTCCTCCTCAAGACCCTCTCGCTAGTATTTATCATCCAATAAGCAAAATAAACAAACTGGTTGACTAAATACTAAGCACATTCATCGTATATACAGCAACTACGTCACAAGTTATCGTACATTCTTCAGAAACAGTCGTACCTTGTTTCCTTTCTTAGTATCTTGTTCTTTTCTTGTATTTTTTCTTTTTCTTTTTTTTTTTCTCTCCCCACTTAACTTTGAACAATGATTCTTTGTGCTCCGCTCTTCAGTTATTTATGAAAACCTCTCCCCTTTTTTTGTTCAGTGTTTCAGGTTTTGTCGTAATATTTTTGTTAATTCAGTTCATTTTTTTTTTTCGGATTAGATTTTTATTTTTTTATTTTTTTTTTACTTTTTTAACTTTTTACGTTGGTTTTTCTTCCTTTTCTTTTCATTTTGGTAATCTATGAGTCTTTTTTTCTTCTCATAAGAGTGTGCATTATGCCTCATTGTATTGATCTACCATCTATCCTGAAACTTAAAGAGGACATCACCGCACTCTGGACACATGGAAAAAATAGACTGCATGTTGTGTATTGCCTTCACACACACTCACACACACACACACACACTCTCTCTCTCTCTCTCTCTCTCTCTCTCTCTCTCTCTCTCTCTCTCTCTCTCTCTCTCTCTCTCTCTCTCTCTCTCTCTCTCTCTCACAGGGACTGTCACGTGTAAGCCTGGTCGCTTCTTGCAGCTTCCCTTATTTCTTATGTTCTCTCTCTCTCTCTCTCTCTCTCTCTCTCTCTCTCTCTCTCTCTCTCTCTCTCTCTCTCTCTCTCTCTCTCTCTCTGACACACACACACATACAATTAGTTTATCGACACATTACTAAAGAGATATATCTGCAAAATATCTAATAGAAAATAAAACAAACACAAACAAACAAATAAACAAACACGTCAGTCTAACACACACACACACACACACACACACACACACACACACACACACACACACACGTCCTTGGTTCACAATGATATCACATATAGGAAAACGCTGATGATGGAATAAGATCAAAAGACAAAAACTGCTTCTTCAATAACAGGATTTGTTGACGAACAACAGAGGGAAAACAAATCGCATTAATTTTACAATCTGGAGCAAGAACGTTGAGTTAATGAAAGAGGGACAAATTGTAAAATCAATAAGGAAACGAAGAAATAAAAAAAAAAAAAAAAAACAGTCAGTGAATAAAAATGAATAAATAAATAGATCTGATAAAAGAAAAGGTAAGAATTCGTAAGTAGAAGAAAATGTAATAGTGGTAGTCTTTGAAATAAGGAATATTAATGCTATGGGTGTTAACTGCTGAATTGAAAGTATTTGTATGATAATAGTAGTAGTAGTAGTAGTAGTAGTAGTAATTGTTGTAGTAGAGGTAATGGTGCTAGTAGTAGTAGTAGTAGTAGTAGTAGTAGTATGGTGGTGGTGGTAGTAGTATAAGTAGTAGTAGTAGTAGTAGTAGTAGTAGTAGTAGTAGTAGTAGCAGCGATGGCGGTGGTGGTGGTGGTAGCGGTGGCAGCAAACAAGCGGTGACATTAGCACAGCAGTCCACATTTACACATAGTTTCCAAAGTTAAAGAAAAACCGTGAATAAATGAGGAGGCGCCGAGAAGACCTTTTGTATTGATCACGAGGCGGAGGCGGCGGCCCTGACCGACCTACACTGCACGCCCTGACCGGATCCGAAAGAAAGGATTAAGTGGTGAGGTAGTGGTGGTGATGGTGGTGTAGGAAGTGGCTATAGTGAGAAGTATATCAGGTTATTATCATTGTTACTGTTATTATTACGCCCTTAACAATAAAGGTCGAGAGATTTACATCCCCAGGCCACAGTTTTGTTAGAAGTGAGGCAGGTTAAGTTTCCATTACAAGCAACTCACCCTATGGCTTCTATTTGGCCCAGTTTGTCACCACAGAGGAACCACTTACGGCTGTTATTGTACGGAGAGCAAGAAGAAGAAAAGAAGTACTCGTAGTGGTAGTTGTAATGAAAACCACCAAGAGTAACAAAGAAAAACCCGTTGTAATATATGTGCTTATCATAACTGCCTTTCTCATGACCTAGTTCCTCGTACACGCCTCCACTTTCTCCTCGTGCCTGATGACCCAACACAATATCCTTGCAAGAGAAAAATATGAATATCACGCTGTTGCAAGCATTGAACTGCGCTTGTGTTTGGCCCCTATTCTGAAGTGCTTTGTTCCCCTACCTCAACGAGTTTCAAAGACCACAGAGATCACAGGTTCTCAAGGGTGTTTCTCCGATTGATAATGAAGAGACCCTGTTAATCTGTTACTAGAACCGTAAAAATACCATTAAAATATGTGTAACTTCAACTAAAACCTTCTGAATGTAGTCGTGGTGAGACACAGAAGCGTTTCAAGATATTCTCCTTAGTCTCTTGGTATCTTTGCTGATCGTCGCTGCTTATAACTTTAGATAGTGTAACTTATCACAAACAAGGTCGTCACGGTTCAAATTTAAGTTGTACTTGGTTGGTCCTTTGTGTGTGTGGGAAACGGGAAGTAATTAATGATAAGAGAAATAACGAGAAGGTCAAGTGATCTACGTACCATGAAATAGTTAATACTTCCACACCTTCAACTAACCTCTGGGCTGCCATTGCTTGCCAGGCTTAATGAAAGGGTCTGATGCAAGCTTTGGGACACCTCAAGGGAGATAAATGGCAAAAGGAGTAATGCTTTTAGTTTGGTTAAGATAAAGTACAACTGCAATGGTTAATCTAATGAAATAAAACGGTATTATATGTTTTTTTTTGTTTGTTTTTTTCTTTGTCCGGTTCTCACGTGTATCTGTATGAGGATGGTGCTCTCTAAAGGACTTCGGTACTGACGCATTGTAATCGACCTCCAAAAGGCTGCCATCTCAAGGCTGTCTGTGGGTGCAGCCTACAATACACCAGTGACTCAGCAATTTAACCCTTTCAGTGCTTGCAGTTCAAAGTTTTGTTCAGTATAATTGGTCAAGATTAATTTAATGAAGTAACAATGATCATGCTGTCTAATATTGTTCAAGGATTAATGTCGCCATGCTGTGAACAAAGAGTGGTCGAGCTATTTAATCCCTTCAGTGGCCGCAATTCAAAATTTTATTGAGTTTAATTATCTTGAGTTATTTAAATGAAGTAACAATGATCAATCTCAAATGCTGTTCGACAAGGATCGTGCTGTTTAACACTTTCTGTGCCTGCATTTCCAGTTTTTTCTCCGTTCAATTATCACGACTTACCCATATGAAGCAACAAGTCATATTGCCACTAATAAAATAAAATAATGATAATACGAGTATATATAGTTTAAGGAGACAATAAACAAAAATGAAGTGATTATTTTAACCATTTTACTGCAAATAGTTCAAGTTTTGCCCAGTGCAGTTATGTATGGTTACTCAAATGGAGGAACATGTTATATTACTATTCTGATAACAATTACGTGCAGTGAAGTGAGATGAAGTGATTAGTTCAACCACTTAACTGCGTGGTCCAAATTTTGTTCAGTCACATGAAAGAATCAGTACGAGTCACTCTGTTCTTCCCAATCATGTAATGCACACGCCATATCTGGGAGGAATGACGACGCTACGTGATTTAAGATACCTGTCCTATCAGTGATTACTAAACTGTTGAGTGGTGGTGGTGGTGGTGGTGGTGGTGGTGGAGAGAATCGTGCTCCATATTATTAACCAAAGCATGAAAAACGAAGAAAGGAAAGGTAAGAATAAAAAGAAGAAGAAATGGAGAAGAGAAGGAGAACAGAATTAAGAGATGACTACCAAAGGGTTATCAGTCATTTAGTGAGTCATTCTATCAGCCAATCAGTCACTCATTCATTCATTCAATCAGTCAATCAATCAATTCATTCACTCAGTCAAGTAGTCAGTCACCCATTCACTCATTACTCAGTCACTCAGTCAGTCAGTGAACCAACCAGTCTATCACCTCTTCCCTCACTCCCTCTACATACTACACAATACAAGGCCCGATCATGCAGTACGAGGGGAAAGGCAAGCGTCTCTATCAAGTGAACGCTGCCCTTTTAACATCATAGCGGCCAGGTAAGAGTAGACTCGCATCCCAGCTGTGAGGGACAGACACCAAGGACACCCACACCTACCTTGTCTACAGGAGGAGGAGGAGGAGGAGGAGGAGGATTAGATATACGCAGCAAAGTAGTAGTAAACAGAGAGAGAGAGAGAGAGAGAGAGAGAGAGAGAGAGAGAGAGAGAGAGAGAGAGAGAGAGAGAGAGAGAGAGAGAGAGAGAGAGAGAGAGATAGTAGTAGTAGTAGTAGTAGTAGTAGTAGTAGTAGTAGTAGTAGTAGTAGTAGTAGTAGTAGTAGTAGTAGTAACAGCAGAAGAAGAAGAAGAAGAAGAAGAAGAAGAAGAAGAAGAAAAGGTCATTATGGTGCCAAATAAAAAAAATAATAATAATAATAACAAATTATCAAATAAACGATAAAAAAGCGTTCTTCCTCTCAACAACAACAACAACAACAACAACAACAACAACAACAACAACGACAACCTGCATCACAATAAAAACGTATGCAAGTGAGCGGTGAGCACGTGACACGCTAGCCCTCCTGCGTTGCGGCACAGAAACCAGCGGCGTCACAGCAAACAAAGGAAGCCAGCGTCTGTTTGGTGTCCAGAGTGACTTTCTCGGCTTCGCATCACAAGAGTATGACCCGTATTCCGAAACGCTTCACTCTCACCATGACGATTCATATTTTCAAAAGCCACAGAGATGATTAGGCTGGTTCTCAAGCGTGTTTCCCCTGTTAATAATGTAGAAATCTTGCTAATCTGTCACTAGCACCTTACACACACCTTGAAAACCCGTGTCACTTCATGAAATTTTTTTCGAAGCCCACAAACATGATTAGGCTGGTTCTCAAGCGTGTTTCCCCTGTTAATAATGTAGAAATCTTGCTAATCTGTCACTAGAACCTTACACACACCTTGAAAACCCGTGTCACTTCACCAGGACAATTTTCAAAGCCCACAGAGAAGAATTTCCCCTGTTAATCATGCATACAGATGAGAACCTATTGAGAGCTTTTACTCATTAGGGTGTAACTATAGACAGAGAGGGGCAGGCAGAAACAGACCCTTTGTTAACATCAAGGAAGTTGTCCTGTCCTTTCTTCATTTAGATTAAGACACTTCTATGTTTTCTGATTAAATATTGCCAGGTAGCATAACACCAGGCACCGTCCTGATCACGAGGTGCTGATGCGGATACGGCTGTTGTGCCTGCGTCCGCGGCGTGTTAGCTACAGGCGTCTTCCCAGGGTGGCTGTGTGAGGGAGGGCCACAAGGCTCCACAAATGTTAAACTATAATTTCCATTGCTATTTATGCTACGAATAATTGGCTGGATAAACTCTTAAGTCTAAATCTGTAAGTTATCCTGTTCTTGTTATCTCTGAGCGTTTCGTCAATCTCTCAACATGTAGTGAACATAAGAACATAAGAGATAAGGGAAGCTGCAAGAAGCGACCAAGCTTACACGTGGCAGTCCCTGTATGAAACACACCTACCTATTTCCATCTGCTATCCCCATCCATAAACTTGTCTAATGGTATTATTATTGTTATTATTATTTTTTATGTAAGATTGGCTCTGGACAAGGGCCACAAAAATACGGAAAAAAAAGGCACAATAGAGATGCCACTCCCGAAAGAATTGTCAAAAAAAAAGAAAAAGAAAAAATTGAAGCCAATACAACTGCCACTCTCAGATGTGGAACAAGGAGGTCTGGCAGTATCATTTGTACTAAACTTCTGGCATTCATCTCATCAACACGGACGAAAACTAATAACATTTCCTTAGAGTCTTGAGTGGAGCGAAAACAGCACCACTTATGAGAAACTCGTAGGAAGATTGCTCCTCGTATGGTTAGAGACTGAGAGATGCAAGGACAAAACTGTGTGTGTGTGTGTGTGTGTGTGTGTGTGTGTGTGTGTGTGTGTGTGTGTGTGTGTGTGTGTGTAGTTCTTTTTTTCTTTGAGTAGGGTTCTTCAAGACTTTTCTATGCTGTCAAAATGATATTTCTCCATTTCTTATACGTAGTTAAAGATTTTCCCAATAGTACATAGTGAGAGGAAGGAAAGACTGACTGATTCTTAGTAAAAAAAAAAAAGGAGGGGGGGGGAGCGGGGCGACTAGGGGTTCGGAAAGCACCACAAAAATAGAAGTTACTGGTGTATTCGTTTTGTCCCAGCGATTCCTTGTAAAACTTTCAAGGCGGAGTCCTGGCCCACGCGGTGCTCTCCGTGACGTCACCCAGTACATGATATCAATAATTTTAAAATGTCACAAACAGCCAACACAACATGCTACGGGACCGCCAGTGTCTTGATGCAGCTCCTACACACACACACACACACACACACACATACGAAGAAGAAAAAGAAGAAACATTTATTTGTCCTTCATAAAATGCTCTTCACTTCCAGTCCTCCTCCTCCTCCTCCGCAGAAGAAGAAGAAGATGATGATGATGAAGATGAGTGAAAAGAAAAAGACTGCAGTTTACATTTTTCGTTTCCTTCATACTATAACACTGTATTTGGTTTGTTTTATCATCATTATTATTATCATTATTATCATTATTATTATCATCATCATCATCACCATCATAGTGAGCTTACTGTACAAACACGCAGTATAATACACCAGGCAAGATTCATAGATACTTCCCAACACCCAACACAGCGGTACACCAACTGTTTACCATCCGTTTGTTCATTATTATAGCTCCTCTCTCTCTCTCTCTCTCTCTCTCTCTCTCTCTCTCTCTCTCTCTCTCTCTCTCTCTCTCTCTCTCTCTCTCTTACAAATGACAATAATACATACAAGATAAATAAATAAATACGAGCAAGACATAGAAATAAACTAATAAAAGAGAAATAACACCACAAGTTCGAGAATCTTCCACAGGATATGACGTCACGTAACTAAACTCCCCTGGCCACCTCACCCACTCCCCCCACCAACACCCAACCCACGCCTGCACTCCACCGCGCTCCAGCCAATCCTACCCGGTCAATAAACCAGTTGGCAACCCCGCATTGTGACGTCTAGGGAGCAGTGGTGCCAACGCTCCCGCCCAAGAGGAGTCAGGGGTGCCAACGCTTCGTGCAAGTGCGTGAAGTGGAGATGAAGTGGATGAAGTGGTGTTGAGTATTTATGTAATGTGGTTTGAGTGATCTTAGGTTTCGTTTTCTAATTGATTCTTGTGATGCCCGTTACTGTGTGTGTGTGTGTGTGTGTGTGTGTGTGTGTGTGTGTGTGTGTGTGTGTGTGTGTGTGTGTGTGACATGCTATTTCTCGATCTTCTTCTTTCTTGTATGTTGAATCGCTGCATGACAAGTAACTATCACGCACGCACACACACACACACACACACACACACACACACACCAGTCCACGTCTGATCTTAAACTAAAACTATAAAACTCAACAGATGATGGCCTTTTTGTGTTCTCTCTCTCTCTCTCTCTCTCTCTCTCTCTCTCTCTCTCTCTCTCTCTCTCTCTCTCTCTCTCTCTCTCTCTCTCTCTCTCCACAAGGACTCACCAGACAAGGTTAGCAAACTGCGCGTTAACCACATAGTCTGGTTTCGTCCTTCACTTATTTCACCTTACAATGTTATAAACGCACCCTTGTCCTGACTAGGGTGACACTTGTATAATTATATTCGCTTTCATTACGACAGTTTGCAAAGGCTTCAGAATTATTAAGTTCCCATTCATTTCTCCCCAAGGATGATGCAAATCTCTCAAACCGGCAGGGCAATCATGAAAGCACTCTGATGATAATAATAATAAAAAAAGTAAAGAAAAAATCACTTTCATTAAAGACCATCAGTTGTCAAGATATATGATAGTGCTTGTGAATGGTGTTCTTGTTTCTCTCTCTCTCTCTCTCTCTCTCTCTCTAAGTCCATCTTTCCCCTCTGGTAGACAGAATGGATGGACAGAAGCGAGGAAGGGGAAGCAATGCGGGTGGGTTGGTGCCCCTGCTCCGCGCTCAACACGACAGCAGCGTCATCTACATACACACTCCCTCCAATTTGCATTCAATTTGCCGGATTTTTACGATTACTTACGCATCCCCTATTCATTAATTCACCTGCACACTGATCTAAGCTAAAGGTCACTGTAAAACACGAAATGACACGCCTGCATTTCCTATTAGTTACGTTGTGTTAGTATCTCGAAACGACTCGGTCTTCCGTCCTACCTATCCACCACGCCCGTAACCCGAGGCAAGTGATGAAATCTTCGCCTTTCTCTCCCCCCACAGGAATTTCCCAAGGCCACAGAGATGATTAGACTGGTTCACAAGAGTGTTTCTCCTGTTAATAATGTAGGAATCTTGTTAATGTCACTAGAATCGTATAAAAAAAATAAATCAATGAATAAATAATAATAATAATAATAATAATAATAATAATAATAATAATAATAATAATAATAATAATTTTTCAACTAGACTTGAACGTAGTTTGGATGCAGCCAGAAATGTTACAGAATATGGTTCATAGACAAATTTGGGGAACAACAGATGGAAATGTTGATATACTAGGAAAATATGCAAACTAACAATAATTCTTAATGGTGAATATGTAAGCATAATGAAGGAACTCTTGTGTCAACAGCTACTTGTTTCTGACCCCACTGCGCAAGGCTTCATAATACCATCGGGTCCAAGATTAAAAGCTAATTCCTGCTTATTAATTGTAACGTCAAGAAAAAGGAAAGACGCGGAGGGAAGGAACGGGCGGAGCAGTACCTTTCCCCTCACGTCAGGAAGCACACTGGAGCTGCTGGGGTAAGCCAGGGAAGGCGATTGCCATCAGCTGTGTTGGATTTAGGCCAGAAAAATGCAAGGTTGCCATGTCGACCTGTGCTACATCCTTGCTGCCTTGCATCGTGTCCCTGTCACGTCCTCTCCTCACACACACACACACACACACACACACCGTTCCTCCATCCCCCTGTATTAGAGGTTCCCTGTCACGTGTTCCTCCACTCTCTCAGTTCAAGATGTTGTAAGAAGAAATTCAAACCTTATTTTCACTGAGAGAGAGAGAGAGAGAGAGAGAGAGAGAGAGAGAGAGAGAGAGAGAGAGAGAGAATGTGTGTCGCTACGAGAAGTATATAAAAATATTATATTCGTTTATATATTTGTTTATATATTCGTTTCTAAGATGTCGTGATATTCTTTATATATATATATATATATATATATATATATATATATATATATATATATATATATATATATATATATATATATATATATATATATATATATATATATATATATATAACTGCATGAAAAGACAGTAAGAAAGTGAGAAAGGTGTGACATGTGTAATATGCGGAACACAGCTATTTACAATAACCAGTATCACCCCCCCCCCTCACACACACACACACACACACACACACACCATCATGAAAAAGACAAGTGTACCATGACCGGTGCTGGCAGACACAACACGCTTTTTCATGGGTGCCATCCATGCATTCTCACACTCACCACTCCACCACCTAACCACACCACTCTCATCATCCAACGACCGTTACCGTGAGTGTGTGGGTCGGCCTGCTTGGCGAGCATGGGTAGAGACGTTACGTAAGCAAGACCTGGCAACCGCGCCTTCTCTCCGCTCCTCGCACCCTTGCCACGGTCGCCGGGGACAAGCTTGGTGCCGTCACCTTTAATTCTGGCGGTGGTGCTTGCGCGGGTAGCCTAAAGGAATGGAGTATAATATTTGAATACATTTTGATGTGTTCTTGATACACGCATCACTGTACTACATTATTAGTGTCGTCCCTGCCTGTAATATTGTGTGTTAAGATTAGGGAGGCTGAGGAATACCTGCTATGCGTAGTCTGAATGTTTCGATGTGTGCGCTGGTACAAATGTTATACGAGTACACCATTAATGACTTCCTTATGTGTAGTGTGTCATTTTTTTGGTGTTTTAAGTTTCGTGGGGCTCAGATCTGGAAGTATGCAGCTATGGCCGGGCAGAATCAGCAGACACTGTCCTCATTGATTGGAAGGATGGGGCGTGTGGTGCGGGCATAGCGGGTTGCAACAGTCCGCAGTCTTAGTGTGTGTGTGTGTGTGTGTGTGTGTGTGTGTGTGCTACGGGTACCCAGCAAGTGTGGCCAAACACACCAGCACACCAGCAAGAAGCAACGCCGCCTGTTTTCATCTGCGTTGATCCCCGAGTTGATGGAGGAAGATTTGGAGCTGTTTTTAACACGGGGCGGACAATAATAGTGTACTGGCTGCACACACACACACAAACACGCACACACACAGTTTGTTGAATTAAGGCACCTTGTTGATCGATTAGCTAAGCAGTATTATGTCTATAGAAAGTAAAGGACAGACTAATAAATAATAAATGAATACATAGTACATACATACATACATAAACTATTATAAATGCAGTTCTGAGAAGCTTGTGTGAGGCCAAAAATGTGGCAAGTCAGTCTGGCGTGTGTATCCGTGGACAATCTCCGTGACTCCATACCTACGTCAACATGCAGATGGACACGCCACGGTCCACGCGAAGTGAGGATGGCCCATAGCCGCCAGACTACAGTATATACAAGACACTATCGCAACGGGGAAGTGTGTAGCGCGGAGTCGGTGTGCCAAGGTCACCAGAATTCCACTGAGGCCCAGCTTAAGCAACACCGGGGGAAAAAAAAGCTATTCAACACGTGGCGCGAGATGCTGGCGGTGTTCGCTGCTTTGGCCACACCGCACACCCGATCCACGGCCACAGACCACAGCCACCAATTCATGCCCGTGGTATTAGGACGCTTCAAATCTTGCCCCATTCTTCCGCCACTCCCGTCAGTGAATATCCCCGCATGAGGAACCGCAGCATTACTGTGAATCAACAAGGTCACTCTTACCCGATCATATCAACCGACACGAGGGAACTCAGAGAGAAAAACATCAGTGAAGAAGAGCAGGAACCACTCCAGCGCAATAATCATTCTAGGCATGTTTGAAAAGAGGCCACGTGCCGCTCGTTTAGTCAATAATGAGGCGACACAAAGGAAAGTGAGGAAGACACGTAACAATGCAGGGTTTTGGCTACAGGTGGTGAACAACGCCATACTGTTGGTGGTGTCGGCGCCTTGAGTACGAAATGAGCACAGCCAATAGGTTTTGTTCCGCCGGGTCACTGGGGTTAAAACGCTCTCACGTTCAGATTACTGCCTTCTTCATTTGTATATTTTTCATCTTTTATATTTAATTTATATCTTATTTGTATTACTTTCAAGGTTCATTTTAATAGTAATAGTGTTTTTTTATGGGATTATACACTTCGGCGCCATATGACCTTGGTTGTGACGCCACCATGCAAGGAAGTTTATCACCTCATAATAATCGACATTCCGGCAACATAGAGAGAGAGAGAGAGAGGAGAGAGAGAGAGAGAGAGAGAGAGAGAGAGAGAGAGAGAGAGAGAGAGAGAGAGAGAGAGAGAGAGAGAGAGAGAGAGAGAGAGAGAGAGAGAGAGAGAGAGAGAGAATAAATAAGTAAATAAAAACAAAAACAACAAACAACAAAAGACAACAACAACAATTGGAAGTATGATGTGCTACACAATGTTAGAGAGTATCTTTAGACTTCTTTGGGCATGTTTACTAGATATCCCTTGCCAAATGTCACAGCTGCATGCTTGTTTAAATTTGACTAAAAACCTATATTGTAAACCACTTTCAACATTTCGTCTTTAAATTTAGGCTACCTGAAATCGCTCTCGGTCCTTTTTCTCCTGTCTCCCTTAACGATTTGACTACTCATTGATGTATCTTTCCTTAATCACTCTATACCATCTTTACTTCTTCTACAGTCACCTCCTATCTTTAAACTGGATAGAAATTGCAAAATCTATTCTTTCTTTTCATCTCTCCTCCAGATGCTTATAAAGATTTAAGTGTTCATAGTCTCGTATCAATGAAAGACTCAACATTGCATTCAACATTCCTAGCAAACTCCACCCTATGGCTTATCAGTTCAGATGCTACTATTGTATAATGAGTCTTAATATGTCATATATGTTAGTGCTAGTAAAGTCAACCAGTCAGTCACTCTCGCAGCTAAAACGGGCGTATTCAGAAAGTTAGAAAGCGAACTCCAAAACAGTCTTAACTTAGTCTTGCACAAGATGTTTTTGAAAGTTAGAAAGCACATTTATCCAGTCTTGCGCCCAGTCTCTCTCTCTCTCTCTCCTCTCTCTCTCTCTCTCTCTCTCCTCTCTCTCTCTCTCTCTCTCTCTCTATTTCTGACAGAGAGAGAGAGAGTATCTTGGACTAACACACTGCATTTCTCAGCATTCACTTTGAGACTCTGAGCCAACAATGTATATTAAAAAGTAGTAAATAACAGTTGTGACTCAAGCTTATATATAAATGTTGTAAAGAGGTTAGTCAAGATTGTGGCAGATACAAGGCAAGAGACAGGTAGGAAAGGGTTATCAGTTGATAGATGAATGGAAATCACCTCGGTAACCAGGCTGTTAGTGCCGAGTCATTAGGGAGCCTTCAAAAGATAAGACAAATGTATCTAAAGAGAAGATAGGTGGAAATAGGCAGACATGTTTTCTACAGGTCTAATGGCTTCCTGCACCTTCCCTAATTTCTTGATGTTTCTAAATCGTAGACAGAGAGTTTAAATGACATTGTGGAGAGGAACGCTGCTAGACACACGACAGGCTGGTGTATATATATAGTCAATGAGACAAAAAAAAAAAAAAAAAAAGCAGGAAAGAAGCAGTGCATGAACAGCAGCACACACACACACACACACACACACACACACACACACACACACACACACACACACACACACAGCCTCCACCACCACCACCATTACAACCTTGTTAATGATGATAAACACCCACACTCAGCCATACTTTGATGCATGTCACTTGTGCACCCTAATCTCTTACTGAATGCCGAGTAGAGAAGAGAGAGAGAGAGAGAGAGAGAGAGAGGAGAGAGAGAGGAGAGAGAGAGAGAGAGAGAGAGAGAGAGAGAGAGGAGAGAGAGAGAGAGAGAGAGAGAGAGAGAGAGAGAGAGAGAGAGAGAATCCGTGGTCCATCTCTGCTGTTCACTACGGCTTCAAAAATCATAAAGTCACTCTCTCTGGCTGTGTAAGACGGTTTCCTGTCTCGGTGGCACTTGACAAAAACATTCACAGCTGATGGAGTTTACTGAAAATATTAAAAAAAGAAAAAAAGAAAAGAAAAATTATCCGACTGCAAAAATTCCTCATCAGTCTCCCAGCGGGTGTCTGCAGCTCCGAGGTGACTGAGCGAGGAGCCGTACATGCCTCTCCCTGTGTGGCTAATCTGCCTTGAAATGTCGCTTTCTTTCTGGCAGATGCAAGTCCGCACCTGTGGCTTCCCCCCCCCCCTCACTCTCATATGTCCTTACTTCATTTTGAGGCAGTATCCGCTTACCGCCCCCCCTCCCCGCATCCGGCCCCCCCCCCCCGCCGTCCTTCCTCCAAGGGTACTAGATTTTACCTGTCATTCCAACCACCATGACTTGCTTGTTGTTAGTATGCTGTCGACAAACTTCATTTTTTTTTTTTTTTTAGTTTTTTATTTGTTTCGCACATCATGGTTTGGCATTGTAAGGGGGGGAAATTGATAACTCGTTCCGTGTTATTGACAGTGTAGGCCTTACCAGACTTGAACTGAATCCGGGAGGAGAGGACAACTACTATATGCTATCGTACAATGTCTCCCACCGTCAAAGCAGCAGTGACGGATTCCCTTACCAACATCACTATCATGTCCGCCAGTCTGTGTACTAACAACACTAAATAAACACTGTAACACTAAATACTATCATGTCTGCCAGTCTGTGTACTAACAACACTAAATAAACACTGTAACACTAAATACTATCATGTCTGCCAGTCTGTGTACTAACAACACTAAATAAACACTGTAACACTAAATACTATCATGTCCACCAGTCTGTGTACTAACAACACTAAATAAACACTAACACTAAATACTATCATGTCTGCCTGTCTGTGTACTAACAACACTAAATAAACACTGTAACACTAAATACTATCATGTCCGCCAGCCTGTGTACTAACAACACTAAATAAACACTGTAACACTAAATACTATCATGTCCGCCAGTCTGTGTACTAACAACACTAAAATTAATAAACACTGTAACACTAAATACTATCATGTCCGCCAGCCTGTGTACTAACAACACTAAATAAACACTGTAACACTAAATACTATCATGTCTGCCAGTCTGTGTACTAACAACACATACAAACAGAAACATTATGCTGAGGGAAGTTGTCTGAACCCACTACATTAAACAGACCTAGGTGTAATACATAATTCTGTTTACCTATCACCTCTCGTCATCAGTTTATCTGTTATCTAAAGGTCCTTACTGGTTCAGGACTAACATCTGATAACTGAGTATATTCTAGTTATCTAGCGGTCTGTACAAGAGCTAATTTCCTCTTATCTCTTTATTATTTTCTACTTGCATTCTTATCTCAGGTAAAAAGAAATACTATTTTATGAAGATAAAGACAGTCTCCTCTCCTTGATAATTTACAGATAAGAGCAATACCTAAGGGTCTATAATAACGCATTTGTTGGCCACAGATGCTTAAATATCGCTTGAATTTTAATGTTTGTATTTTAAATTTGCTCTGCGACGAATAGGAAATTTCAGAGAGATCAGAAGTCTGGTATTCTGTGGCTTCCCTGCGTGAATTGTTTTACTTCCTGAAGGGTTGAGCGTCTACGAAAAGACGTGGGAAAGTGCAGGGTGGTATCATCAGCACAGGAGTGGATAGGACAAGAAATCTGGTTTATATCATTGATGAATTATAGGAAGAGAAAGGATGACAGGACAGAACCCTGAGGAACACCACTGTTAATAGACTTAGAAGAACAGTGACCGTCTACCACACCAGCAACAGAACGGTCAGGAAGGAAATCTGGGATGAAGTTACAGAGAGAAGGATAGAAGCCGTAGGAGGGTAGTCTGGAAATCAAAGCTTTGTGCCAAACTCTATTAAGAAAATTTGACTCTATTAAAAGTTTCTGATATATCAAAGGCAACAGCGAACGTTTCACCAAAATCTCTAAGAGACGAGCAAGACTCAATAAGAAAAGTCAGATCACCCGTCTCGCTATGTGCTTTTACTCTTCATATCTGACTTTAAAATATCACCCAAGTTAGCAGGGGTTGGTACTGGTATAAATCTTTGTGTCCACTGCCTCAAATCTCCAGAATCTAGTAATATTTTAGCTGTTTGTGTTAAATGTCTAGTCATATTTTAGCTGTTTGTATTAAATGTCAGTCTTATAAGGTTACAGCAATATTTACTCTCACTCTTATAAGATTTTCAGTTCTTTATATTGTCATTCTTGCAAGATTTTAGATACTACTAATATATATTTGTCTCATAGTTGTTTATATATCTATTTACCTATGTATATATATATGTATGTATGTATTTATTAATCTATCTATCTATCTATCTAAAGAGAGAGAGAGAGAGAGAGAGAGAGAGAGAGAGAGAGTAGCAGAAGGTTCAAGACAAACAAGTAACACAGGGCAGCAACACTTCAGGAAGCAACACTTCAGGAAGGACCTGATACACACAGTAGGCCTGACAACGACGCAGCCTTCAGATTGGCACAACAAGACAACCATGATTCACTATCTGGCCTATCTGGCGCGCACGTGTGTGTGTGTGTGTATGTGTGTGTGTGTGCGCGTGACTCTCTCATCTTGCCCTCACTGTACAGCCAACACTTGCCTGCCAACACCTGACCAACCGTAAGGGAGGGGCAGCTTAATGACACTGCTAACCCATACTAACCCCCTTTCTTCGTTTGAGACCCGCTCCCGTCACTCCTATTTCCTAATTTCTGACTGGCTGTGATATCCATCTATCTGTCTATCTGTCTATCTATCTATCTATCTGTCTGTCTGTCTGTCGCCCTACGTCTCTTCCTCCAATACGGACTAGCCTTAGGAAGGAGGTAATCAAACGCACCTCGAGGAAGGAAGAAATGGGTTGTCCGTTTGAAGGGGGTGTCTGATCCGCTTCCCCCCCATCACCACTTCCGTCCGCCACACTACGCCAGTATCATCACGGCTCAGGCAGGAACATGCGGTGCCGTGCTAGCCAAGTAATGCTCCCTTGTCTTGTATGTAGGCACGACATGCTTCGGCCGCCCTGCCACCTTGTGTTGCAGCCCGAGTGGCACTGTGGATGATGCTGGAACTCGGCTGGCACTGTCATAACTACTCTCTCTCTCTCTCTAAGTAACTATACTGTTTTCACTGTCAGAAGAACACTTATGCGTTAGTTACTCTGCAATATCACACATTTAACTAATCAATCGAGTGACTGCCTGACTGACAAAATAACAAACTTCTTAAATAATCAATAAAAAAAAAAACAAGAAATCACAAAAAAAGGCAAAAAAAAAAAAAAAAGATAAAAATAGATAAAAGAAAATAAATAAATAAATAAATAAGCCAGAGAGAAAATTCCAAACTGTATTAAGAGAAGCGCAGGTGAGGCTAAGCAGAGACCTTGCATGGAGAGAAACAAGCATAATTACATTGAGCCGCGGGTAAAGAATGTTACTTAACATTTTGTACCCTTCGTCCTTGCCTTGAATATTGTTATTGTGTGTGTGTGTGTGTGTGTGTGTGTGTGTGTGTGTGTGTGTGTGTGTATGTGTGATGGGTGAGGGTGGTGGTGTGCTGTGACTCAGGACTTTTCTATAATTGGAGAGAGAGAGAGAGAGAGAGAGAGAGAGAGAGAGAGAGAGAGAGAGAGAGAGAGAGAGAGAGAGAGAGAGAGAGAGAGAGAGAGAGTGTGTGTGTGTGTGTGTGTGTGTATCTGGCACAGGGAAGCACATACAGGTGTGGGCTATTTAATGACGTCTCTCTCTCTCTCTCTCTCTCTCTCTCTCTCTCTCTCTCTCTCTCTCTCTCTTTCTCCTGGCTACACGCTCATAATTACAAATACAGTAAAATCCCTCTTATCCGGCATCAACGGGACCGCCGACATGCCGGATACTTAAATATTGCCGGATACTTGAATAGAAGTGAAATTATGTCCACAATCGCCACCCTACACTCACGCATCTTACCATAACAAAGATCAGCTGATCTTAATCAGCAACTGATCTGATCAGCTGCTTAAGTGTAAGCACAACACGCTTCCTCTTTTCTACAACTTTAGGCATGATGAAGGCGTCAGGGGATAAACAGTGCACACGCGGGACTGAGTCACTCAGTAAACACAGTGCAGTGGGCCGCGGGTGGCGCGAAGCAGTGCGCTCTGGTGGCGAGGAGACGAAGTATGCCTTGTGTGGGAATTTTAATCGATTTTATGAGTACACATTGATTTTTTTATTGATTTTAAGGCTCGGGGAAAAATGTGCCGGATACTTGAAGCTGCCGGATACTCGAATGCCGGATGAGAGGGATTTTACTGTACGTCTTCTGTTCGTATCCACCATCTTCTCAACAACCATAACTATTACTGCTACTACTACTACTACTACTACTACTACCCTTCACCATTCACGTTTCATTGGTGAAAGTACCCCTCCCCCCCACACAGGCACATTAATAAACAAATTAATAAACAAAATTAAAGACCAAAACAAACGGTCATAGCTGTCTTTGCCAAGGTGAGACGGATCCACTTCAGGAAAAAAAAAAACTTGAGACGCCATTGGTGCATCATGTTGTGTTCACATGCATATGTACCTAACAGCCTTGACTTTGATGCACCTTGTAATAATGATACGCAAGTGTGTGTGTGTGTGTGTGGAAATCAATGAGTTTTTTCCTAGTATATTCTAAAGACCTGTTTTTAATTCATGTATTGTTCACCTTCATAACTACTACTATTTTTTTTCTTGGCACCTTACTATTACCGAAGAATATCACACACACACACACACACACACACACACATACACACACACGAGTAAAGAAAATATTTTCAGTATAAATCATACATTTATTCTTCACAAAATGTGTACAAAATATTCAATACAACCTTCTAACAAAGAAAATTCCTTATAATCCGAACACAACATGTTACTTACAAAATGTACTAACTTAAATATGAACGTACACAACTGGAATATTAGAAAAAAACAAAAGCTTGAATTTCTACAGCATGTCTTCCTCACCCGCCGCTGTTATGCAATACTGGGCAAGATAATCATTGGCAGTAAGAATCTACCCTGGGTGATATTCCTGGTAATTCTCAAGAACAGCGTGGCCAGACAAGTCTCCCACTCTCAGACACTGCACAAGAACAGGATTACGAAAGCAAAGGAAACAAAACGAAAATTCATATTTATACGTACAGAGATCAACCAGTAAGTCTGACCTTCCAAACTGAAACGCCTCACTTGGGTACACAAATGAAAGTGATGACCAGGTTACTTTAAATGCTGCAGGTACGTAATTTCAATTTATACACAAAAGGCACATACAAAATCCATACAATAAAGGTACGTACTTTATACCTCACAAACTGAAACATTTGACTTCAATACACAAAGAACTAAAAGTAAAACCCAGGATGCTTAAATTAAATAGTGCAGGTACGTGTGTGGAGATCCATTAAAGGTGCTAAATACCTGGGTGAATGGTAGATTGAGAGGACTAGTTTCACATCTCATTAATACACCTGTCCTCGTGCGGCTCACCTGTCCTCCACCTCCACCTCCACCACCACCACCACCTATGCCACCTGTCAACGAAGCTTCATCTAAACTATTAAATGAAATTAATAAATTGTTAGTAAATTGGTAGATGAAGGACAGATGGACTGATGTGTGTGTGTGTGTGTGTGTGTGTGTGTGTGTGTGTGTGTGTGTGTGTGTGTGTGTGTGTGTGTGTGTGTGTGTGTGTGTGTGTGTGTGTGTGTGTGTGTGTGTGTGTGTGTGTGCACTGAAAACACAAATTAATTAACTAAATGAAAGGACGGACTGAATGACTGGATGGATGAACACAATAAACAGAACCGGTGGTGACAATGTCGGTGGTGGTGGTGGTGGTGGTGGTGGTGGTGGTGGTGGTGGTGGTGATGATGATGATGATGATGATGATGATGATGATGATGATGATGATGGTGATGATGATGATGATGATGATGATGATGATGATGATGATGACGACGCCTGCTAGCCACGCAACTTAAAAGGAATCGTAACCTGAGCAAATATTGAGCATTTTATCAATCATGAATGTTTTTGTTAAGTTATGAGAGAGAGAGAGAGAGAGAGAGAGAGAGAGAGAGAGAGAGAGAGAGAGAGAGAGAGAGAGAGAGAGAGAGAGAGAGAGAGAGAGAGAGAGAGAGAGAGAGAGAGAGAGAGAGAGAGAGAGAGAGAGAGAGAGAGAGAGAGAAAGATTGTAATGGAAATAGAAAAATTAATCTAGAAAGAGACGCAGGGGAGAAAAAAAAAAAAAAACAGCTCAAGGAAGAGGAGGAGGAGGAAAATGTAAAAAAATCAAAGAAAACCAGAGATAAAATATACATCATGACTCCCTCTTA
The DNA here is from genome assembly GCF_035594125.1 of Scylla paramamosain. Classification (NCBI taxonomy): domain Eukaryota; kingdom Metazoa; phylum Arthropoda; class Malacostraca; order Decapoda; family Portunidae; genus Scylla; species Scylla paramamosain. The sequence continues at coordinate 91,613 of NC_087197.1, read as the reverse complement.
CTGGTCTCCTTCAAGGGCGTAACGCTCACTCCCTCTCACTACTGCTCTCACTCCCCCTGCTTCTATCAACACCTAAGTACACACACCACCATCATCACCACACAACGCACACCAAGTCCAACATTTCTGACAGGTTTATGGGAACAAGAATGGCATACAGGTTCTTCTCCCTCATCACCAACATAACACCACAACATCAAGCAACATTATTCAGTCACCAAAGTTGGTCTATTTCAAGCCTGTGGGAGCAAGAGAGGTGTATACCGTAAAATTCCTATTCCTATTTATTCAACATCACCATCCAACACAACACCAGCTTTGACATCTCTGAGTCATCACTGCTGCTCCACATTCATGTGTGCACGAACAACTGTGGTTTACGGTTTCATCCTCTGACTCACCACCACAGCACTATGCATCACCACACACCAGGTTCAGCATTCCTGAGTCACCACTGCTGGTTCAGGTGTGTGGGGGTAGGTGTGGTGCAGGTGTGTCTCTTCCAGGTATATTGACCTTTCCTCTTGCTGGTGACCACAGCCTCGACTTCGAATGTCCACTTGTCCTCGGCTTGCACCAGGGACACCACCTCCACCACCTCCTCCAGCTGACTCTCACTGTAGGTTTGCGACAACAGCTCTCCGTACTCCTCCTCCTTGCTCCTCTCCTCCTCTATATCATCGTCTTTGTCCTCCTCAATTACCAGCACCCCTTCCTCATCCTCATTCTCCTTTTCCTGTATCTCCACCACCACCACCACCTCTTCCTCTGAGTCCCTGTCCTCATCTTCCACGATCATTAATGCTCCTTCTTCCTCTTCCTCTTGGTGTGTCTCCTCCATGTTCTTGTCTTCATCCTCAATCATGAATGCCCCTTCCTCTTGGTTTATCACTTTTTCCTCTTGCATCACCATTTTGCTATCCTCTTTCTCTTCCTCATCTTCCTTCGAGTTCCCTTCCTCCTCCTCCTCCAGGGTCACAACTGAAGGCATGGCACCCTGGGTGGAGGAAATAATGGGAGGAGGAGACAGAGTACGAGACACAGGAAGAGGAGAGAATCGTGGTGGTGGTGCTGGTGGTAGTGGTGATGGGGCTTGCCAGGTGTCAAGTTCCCTATCACTATTGATTTTGTCCTTTGTATTCCTGGGAGTGTTCAGGGCAAGGTGACATGAGGGTGCAGAGGCAGGCATGGGTGAAGTGTCAGGGGATGTTGGGCATGTGAGGGGAGAACTGGGAGATGGGGGAGGGGAAGAGGGAGATGTGAGGGAAGATGAAGACGCTGAATAAGACGTAGAAGAGGAAGCTTTTGATTTTTCTGCTGTGTATTTCCTCAGGGTTTCCAGGGCCTTAGAAAACCACATGTCTCCCTCCTTCCAGAAAATCTCATCCTTGTCTTCACCCTCGACTGAATCCTCCACCACCTCCTCCTTAACCTCCACGTCATCCACTGGTCCTCCCTTATTCTGGTTTGGTGGCTCAACCTGATCTTCCTTCCCTGAGACTGATACTGTGTTCTCTGGTCTCTCAATCTGACACACGTTTTCCTTGTCCTCTTCTCCTTCATTTCTCTGCCTTGCCCTCTCCTCTTGCTCGTAGTACTCTCTGGGGAGGGTAGGAGGAGGAGGAGTGGCAGAAGTACCCAAACAGGCAATTCTTTCTTGCAGGATCTCAGCTTTCCTCTGTTTGATGGGAGACCAAGTATCAATGTTTTCAGGCTCCTTCCTTCTTCCTTCTCTTTCTCTTCCTCTTCTCCGCTGCTTTCCTTTGTCTCCTCTCCTGATGGTTCTTTTTACCTTTTTGTCCTCCTGTTCTCGTTTCCGTTTCCTTCTGGTCTCACTAACCTTTACTGATTCTCTCACTTGGTGCTCTGGTTCTGGTAGGCTGGGCTGGGCTTGGGCTGTGTGAGACTGTGACGGCACTGCATTTACCTGAGAGCGGGCTGTGCTAGATTCCGAAGGGGTTGTGACAGGCTGTATTAAGGCCGTACTGCTGCACTGGAATGAGACTGTACGATGCTGTGACTGGGATGCACTAGACTGCTGTGGGGTTGTGGCAGGCTGCTGTAGAGTTGTGGCAGGCTGCTGTGGGGTTGTGGCAGGCTGCTGTGAGGTTGTGGCAGGCTGCTGTGGGGTTGTGGCAGGCTGCTGTGGGGTTGTGGCAGGCTGCTGTGGGGGTGAGGTACGTTTGGATGGAGCCTCAGGTGTTACTGGGGCAGTGCCAGAGGTGTCTGGGTAGGTACCAAACATGCCCTTGATGTAGTGCATGCAGCGATGTAGGGCGGGTGACCAAGGCTCTAAGTATATCAGGGGACGGTAGCAGCGTATGAGTTCTGCCATCTGCTGCAACACAGTGATTGTGGAGGGCAAGATGTTGAACCTGTTTACCACTAAGCGCTGGGAGTAATAGGCCAGAAGATCCACAGGGTCATTCTTCCAAGCCAGCAGGTCATGTGGCCTTCTTGCTGCCTCTCCTCCACAATGCCAACCTCTCCACTTCTGGCCAGTGCACGGGCCTGACAAGGTGCTGAAGGTTTGGAATTCCTTACATGTGGCGATGGTGGCTCCACAGGTGACACAGTACAACTGGCCTATGAACAGGTGAGACAGGCTCTTCACTACCTGACAACACACGAAACAAGGGAGCACAAGGTTAGGTGATAAGACAGTCACACGACGAATGTACTCAATCTGTGACCTGCTCAGCAATACCTTACTACAGGCCACCCAGCTCAACTTAACATGCTTCATTGGCTCACCAACCACCACTTTCTGAGGACCTGTGGTGGCAGTGGCAGTTTCCTCAGGTGGTGAGGACTCGTTTGTGGTGTCAGGTGGTGGAGGTGGTGGTAGTTGGGGAGGGGGAGGACAAATGGCATAGGGGATATGTGGTGGGAGTGGCTTTAAGAGAGGTGAAGGAAGGGAAGAGGGATGATGAGGGAGAGGAGGATGAATGTTAGAAGATACAGGAACTTCCGGTACCGTGGAGGTGGTCTGAGTGGTGCAGATGTACGAAACCAAACTCTCAGAGGAGGAGGATGTGGAAGAAGTGATGGTGTGGCTTGAAGAATTGGTGTAGGTGGTGGTTGTGGTGAGGAAAGTGGGGACAACAGTAGCAGTGGTGATGGTGGTGGTGGTGGCTGCAGGAAAGGTCATCATGGTGGCTTGAATAGCAGTAGTGGTAGTGTTGTTGTTGGCAAGGGCAGCAGTAGTGGTGATGACAGTGGCAGAAGCAGCAGAAATGGTGGTCACTTTGGCAGTAGCAGCGGGAATGGTGTTTGTAGTGGCAGGTGTTGCAGTAGTGGTGGTGATAATGGCAGAAGCAGCAGTAGTAGTGATGACAGTAGTGGAAGAAGAGGCTGCAGTGGTGATGGTGACACTCCTAGCATCCTGACAATCCTTGAGCCTTGAATGCTCCACATCCTCCACAGTCTTCGCCACTTCCATCTCCTCCTCTTCCCTGGTGGAGGAGGACAATGATAAAAGAGAGGAGTCTCCTTCAAAATCATCATTCAAGAGCACCCTTTCAAACTTGCCAAAACTCTTCCTGACACGTTTGGGTGCTTGCCACGAGTCCCAGCCCTTCCTCCTAGGTGCTGCAGCCTTCCTAGGGTATGCTGACTTGCTAGGCTGATGCGCTGACTGGCTAGATTGACATGCTGACTTGCTAGGCTGATGCATTGACTGGCTAGGATGACGTACTGACTGGGTTTGCAGAGGTATTGACTTGGGGAGCTCAGCAGGTGGCACAGTAAGCTGAGGGCATGCTGGAGCAGAGTCTTGAGGGAGTGCTGAGCAAACAGGAGGCTTTGAGCAATGCTGAATCGGTGCTGACTGATGCTGAAGTGGAGATGAAATGTGCTGAGTTGGTAGGTCCTGACTCGTGACCTCTTGTGGGTGTCGAGGGACCAGTGATTGATGCTGAGGTAGTGGTGACTGATGCCAAGGTGTTGCTGAGCGGTGTTGATGTGATGCTGACTGGAATGGTGGTAATGGTGATCGATAATGAAGTGGTGCTGACTGCTGAGGTAATGCTATTTGGTGGCGTACTGAGTGGTATGGAGATGACGCTGAGAGATGCTGAGGTGGTGTTGACTGGTGCTGAGGTAAGCGAGATGGTGGACACTGCTGTGCTGATGTGAAATTGGACCAAGATGTGTTAGTGTGGTGGTTCAGAGAGGGTGCTGGGTGCTGAAAGAGGGTGTGCTGAGGTGCTGAGTGGCGAATGGGGTTGGTGTGGCAAGGTGGTGAGTAATTATATGTTGAGCGCTGAGTGGGAGACACAGTAGGATTGTTCAGAGGGGCTGAGGGCTGGAGAGGAGAGATGGCTGGGCTGGTGTGCTGAGGTGCTGACTTGCGGAGGGTTAGGTCAGGATGGTGCTGAGGTGGAGTGATAGGGGAAGATGTTGAGTTCTGATGTTGTCTTTTATTATTGTTTTCCTGTGGTGGTGGTGGTGGTGGTGGTGATGATGGTGGTAGTGGTGGTGGTAGTAGTGGTGATGATGATGATGATGATGATGATGATGATGATGATGATGATGATGATGATGATGATGGTGGTGACGGTGGTGGTGGTGCTGGCGGGGGTGATGCAAGACGCACGCCTCTCAGCCGCTGTGGAAGCATGTGCTGTGGCAGTAAGTGGAGTTTGGGCATCAGCCGCTGCGGTCGTTGTGGTGGTTGTGGTGGAGGTGATGGTGACGGTGAAGGCAGTGGCTCTGATGGGAGTGGTGATGGCGGGAGCTGAGTGGGTGATGTTGGAAGAAATGTTGGGTGTTTCAGTGACGGTGATACTTGGTGTGGTGGTGCTGGGTGTGGCGGTGTTGTCCGTGGTGGGGTAATCGGTGGTGGTGTCAGCATCAACTGCTCGGGTGGTGTGGGGTGTGGTAGAGAGATCTGTGGTGTTGATGGCATCACTGGCTGCTGCAACACTTGTTCTGTTCGCGGGGAATTCTGTGCGAGGTATTTCTGTTTTTGTCTCCGTTTGTATTCTGTCTTCAGCTGCTGCATGTCGTCACGGCTCACCTTCTGATGTGACAGCCTCCGCTCCTGCAACATTTGTCCGAGTACTTGCTTCAATCTTCCCTGGTTTGTGAGTAATTTCTGTTGTGCCAGTTGCTGTGATTGTGGTTGTGGTTGTTGTTGTTGTTGTTGTTGCTGCTGCGGCTGCATTTCTTGTAGTTTATGTTGTAGTTTATGTTGTTGTTGTTGTTGTTGTTGTTGTTGTTGTTGCTGCTGCTGCTGCTGCTGTAGTTGTAGCTGTTTTTCCCATCGTACATGTATTTGTTGCTGTTGTTGCACCTGCTGCTGTTGCACCTGCTGCTGTTGCTGTTGCAGCTGTTGTTGTTGCTGCAGCTGCTGTTGTTGCTGCTGCAGCTGCTGTTGCTGCTGCTGCACCTGTTGTTGTTGCACCTGCTGCTGCTGCCGCTGCTGCTGCTGCTGCTGCTGCTGGTATTGCTGCTGTCGTCGTTCTTGATGTTGTTGTTGTTGATGCTGCTGCCGCTGTTGCTGGTGCTGTTGTAGCGGCTGTAGCTCATGCTGCTGCTGTTGCTGCTGCTGCTGGTGCTGTTGTTGGGAGGGGCGGGACTGCCAGTTGGGATAGTGGGGTTGGTGGTACCTTTGCTGCGGTGGTCGTGCCTCGTGGTGGCGCAGTTGCCGTGTCATCCGCCACGGGAGGGAGTCCACCCACCCTGCTGCTCCCCCACCACCACCACCACTACCATTCCCTCCCCTGGCGCCACCGCCTCCCCACCTGCCTGCCACAGCGTGATGGGCGCCGGGCCACCCTTGCCTCACGGGATAGCGGTAGTTAGTCGCTGACGGGGAGACAGCGCTTACTGCTGCATTACCACTATGGACTGCAGAATATGGTGGGGGTGGGGGGCGTCCTACTGTCAAGGACGATGCATGCCTAGGGAGCGGGGGCGCGGCGGGTGCGGGGTAGAGAGGAGGGGGTTGAGAGTAAGGGGGGAGAGGGACAGTATGGGTTGGTTTTGGCCACACTACTGCTGACTCGCTGCCTTCTTGACAATTCTCAGGTGTCGGCCACATTCTGCATCTTCAGCTCCTCCTGTGGAATAATTACTTCTGTTATCATCATCATCAATAACTGTCAACACTATGATAAGTACAGACCACTCACCATACGATACAATCCACCATTATCAACACACAAGGTCACAGCGGCGTCCCACAGGGCAGCATGTAACACACCAAAACACAGCTGGCAATTTTAGGTGATAAGTCTGGATATTTAAGATCGAATTCATCGCTATGTTTAGGCGAGGCTTCTCAATATTCAAGGGGTCAAGGGTCAAGGGCAGCAGTTCCCTCACTCCACAGCTACTCCTTCACACGCTTTCCTCTCACCACGCCTATTTTCAAACGCCACAGAAATGATTAGCCGTATTCTCAGGATAGTGTCCCTTGTTAGTAATGTAGAAAAGTTGTTATTGTCACTATAACCATAAAAAAAAACACCCTTACAAAAAAGAAAACGGTGTAACTACAAGTAAAGCCTTCTGAAAATTGTGGAGGCATGGCGCAGCGTCTCGGAAAATTATCCTTATCTCTTACGATGTCATGACCTGGATTAGTTAGGCTTCGAGAGGGTGCCCAGATGACCGAACTATTCATTTATAGAAGTAAGGCCACCATGAGATCAAATACCGTCCCTGAGAGCACCACAGGATTCTTCCACCACCCAGACAGCCTGATAAGTGTGCCACTCATCTGGTACAATTCAGTCTAGCCTGCCGGTCGCCGTTCTTACTCAGATCCCGAACCGGCTCAACACAAGCGCTTTCATCAATCTCTCAAAGGCCATAAAGATGCTTAGCCGACTTCTCACGACTGTCTACCCTGTTAATTATGCAGAAATGTTTTGTTAATATGTTAAACTGTAAAAAAAACATCCTTAAAAATCCAGGTAACTCAAGTATATTATAACCATTGAGAAAGACTATAAAACACATCAAAGTAAAGTAAAGTAAAGTAAAGTAAAGTAAAGTTAACCTCGCCTCTGAAGCATGTCACTCATCACTCTACATTAAACCTAAGTAAATAAACGAAATAAAAGAGAATGTGTGCCTCGTAAATGTGATGAAGCGTGTGAGAGAAAACGCGGCGGCTGGTGATGGGAGGGGATACTAAACTAATACAAGCCAATCACGATATTTCATAGGTGGGCGGGTAAACACAGCTACGTGCTTCTTCTCTTGGCTTTACTGTCCTCACCTAAGTGGAGAATGCAAATTTTATGCTTCGTGTTTGTGTGGGTGGTGCGTTGTTGTTGTTGTTGTTGTTGTTGTTGTTGTTGTTGTTATCAGTAATATTACCAAAGGGAGATTTCAAGACACATATTACAATAAGGAGATTTAAACTCACTCGTAATCTGGTATTTCAGGTAATCTCAATGTAAATTTAAAACGTTAGAGTGCCAAGTCTTTCAGCTCACCATATTCCACTTCTTCACTCTCAGATTAGCGTGAATAACTGTTTGTGTTTAGTGTTTGCGTGGGAGATTAAATAGATTGCAGGGTCAGTCGTTATCGCTGGCAGTTCATTAACGTAAGTCTTCCAAGTCTTTAAATAATTCACCACAAATTATTACAATACGGAGAACTCATTTGAAGTCACACGTAACCAGGTCCGTCAGCAACACAGTAATGCTCACTTTCTTCCACTAGACGTAAGTATGAACACAAAATAAGCAATAAATAAAGTGTACTTGATATTAAAACACTTGGTCACTGCCTGCTGAGGACCACAGAAACCTTATAAGACCTTATCATCAACCTTTTTTTTTTTTTTAACCACTGCTTTGACCCTTTTATGGGACTGGCATTTCAGTGAGCATATTTTTTTTATTGGATTTTTGTTGCCCTTGGCCAGTGTCCTTCCTACACACACACACACATACACACACGTCAAGAAGTGTGTGCCTGCGCTCTTCCCCTCTTCTTGCCCTCAACCCTTCAGTGACATGTGGAAGCGCAACAAAATTATAAACAATACCTGGGCAATGAATGAAAATAAAGTGAATTCGCGTTTATCACAGAATTTTAATGAAGGTGGATTGTGATTGGAGTGGGCGCAGGGCTGGTGTGGGCCGGATGCAGCAGACAGCTTATCTTTACAGGCACGGTGTTCAATTAGTATGGTGACTGCCAGCTTGCATCACCCTTTCACCTCCCCGTGACCCTGGCTGCGACGTAACGGCCACCCCTATCAGCTGCCTCGACCCTTACACCCCTCCCTGGCATCCATATGACACCACACGCAGGGCGCCCAATATCTAAGGCCGCGATTCCCGCTTGTGCCTCGCTGCCCACAGTACTGCCCGGGCTTGCACGTGTCCAAGCCTCCAGGGTGTTCCTACCAGTGTCACGTATCATTGTCCTCACCTGCAGGACAGCGCCTTGCCTGGGAGGTACCACACACCCCCAAGCTCTTACGATTTCTTTCAGTTTTCATTGTAAGCACCTCCACTTGTCACTGTAATCCCCCACACTATGTAAACACAAGAACCTTTTAAAATTAATACGTAAACTTTCATTTTCGTGGCTGCAACATTAATAAACTACTACTACTATTATTATTATTATTATTATTATTATTATTACTATTGTTACACACACACACACACACACACACACACACACACACACACACACACACACCCTTGATAGAGTCCAGATGTGGCCTAGTCAAAACAAGAAAGGGTCAGGATCACCCCTGACCCTCACCCTTCCCCCTCAGGGTCACCCACCTCAAGGCCTTAAAGAATTTGTTCTTAGCCTTCTAAATGACCCGGGACAAAGGGGACTCCTACTCCACCGGGCCCACCTCCACCACCTCCTTTCACGTGGCACCGAGCCCAGCACTGCTCGCCCCTCGCTCCACTCACACAGAACAGATACACGCAGCCCAGCCCCTGCCATAGGACCTTATCATGAAGTATTTCTGTTCTGCACCTACACTATTATAAGTAAATAAATAAATAAATAAAAATGAAGTTACAAGGGTTTTTAAGAATGCTGGTGACAAATTTAACTATTTCTACAATATCAACAAGAGAAACACTCTTAAGAACTAATAATCTCAGTGGTCTATGGTGTGGTGAGAGAGCAAATTTATGAATACCAAAGAAAGAACAGCATACACGAATTCTTATCACTCCCCCTCCCCTCCTCCTTCCCCTGGCCAGACAACACACAATATGAGTCAGCCCCCTCTCAGTGACACCCCCCCCCCCACACACACACACACACACACACACACACACCGGTTGTACGTCACGGCAGTCTGCGGAAAGGCGGAGCAGCTGCCGTCACATTTGGTGATGTATAATTATAATAAAGAATGGTGGAGACGTCACACACACACACACACACACACACACACACACACACACACACACACACACACACACACACACACAGTAGTAATGGATATCCCTTTCCGCGCAGCATCTCCCTTTTAATTAATCCCTAAACAACGGACATATGGCTCCGTAACCTCTTCTTAAGACTGGACATTTAACGAAAAAAAAAATAAAAAATCACCCTTATTCTTAACTATATAATTTCTTTAATACGGATCTTACAATAATGAATCTTGCAACATAAGTAGCCCCTGTCTTTCTGGTTTCTAAATATGTTTTGTCTGACTCCTTGTTATTTTAGTCCACGTGGCATAAAAAATTTAATACAGAATACGTAATCAGCTGCTTCCCAAGGGTTCTGGTGTGTGTGTGTGTGTGTGTGTGTGTGTGTGTGTGTGTGTGTGTGTGTGTGTGTGTGTGTGTGTTACAGCGTGATGGAGAAAAGAGCATGAATGTTGTTATGAGTGAGGAGAGAGAGAGATACTCGTACAGCAGGGCGATAGGCGAGAGGGAGGGAAGGAAATTTGAGACACGAAAACAAGGGAGATAATACAGTGCAAGACATATTCTGAATCCAAGACTAGGAAGGATACGTGACAGCCCAACGCCCCCAAGACACGTGTAAGCTTCTCCCGAGCCGCACCCTCCCTTGTTGCCACCTGATTAGATATGCGATGTTTCCTTCTATAGTCTTGTTCGTCCTTCCTTTTGTCTAAATTCATCTTGGTTTTTGTCTTGTTTATATATAGTCTTTATTTCGTATTTCTTGTGTAATGTTCGTTTTTTTTTTTTTTTCCTTCTCCATTTGTCTTTTGAGAGAGAGAGAGAGAGAGAGAGAGAGAGAGTTCAGAGGCCAATGTTTGTTAGACCCGACACACACACACACACACACCAGGACAGGGCTCGCCTTATGCTCCCTCGCTGTGGTTAAGACTATTATATGAGTAGAGGTTTACAATAGAGCACCACATTCTGAAACAAATCTGTGCTGTACCTCCACTAAATTCAAAAGGCTCTAGTTGAAGTGACACGATTTTTATTTATTTATTTATTTATTTATTTATTTATTTATTTACTTTTTTTGCGGTTTTAGTGAAAGATTAACAAGATTTCTACATTATTAACAGGGGAGTCTTGATCTATGCTGCACCCTCACAAAATTCAAAAGGCTCTTGTTGAAGTGACGGAGTTTTCATTTATTTATTTTTTATTTATTTATTTATTTTTTTTACGGTTCCAGTGAGAGATTAACTAAATTTCTACATTAATAACAGGAGAAACACTCTTGGTAACTCGCCTGCCTGTCTGTGTGGCCTTGGACGGCAGACGTGGTGTGGAAGCAAAGCGTTAAAGAATATAAGCCGATGGATTCCTGCTGCGTGAGGGAAAGACGAGAGGAAAATTGGTTTTACGAACGCACCACCTGCTGACGCCCCCTCTCTCTCTCTCTCTCTCTCTCTCTGCTGGCCAGTTCAAGTACATTATTTTTTTTCTATTCAACAACTGTGTGTGTTTATCATAGTACGTAACTGCAACACGGATAGTGACTTTTAAGTGCTGGTGACCTAATGACCTGCCGTAGAAGGCGAGATCTATTCACTTGTTGCTGCCCCCGCCATCCTCCCCCGCCCAGACACTAACTTTTTCATCTATTTCTCCTGGTATGATGCCAGCTGGCTATACTGAGCCCTAAGGAGAGGCTGACAATGACCAAAAAAGTTTACACAGCAGAATTGAGGTGAATGCCACATTTATTACGTGCGGTGAATCTGGCTTGATGCCTGGTGGGGCTGTGCGCCTCTCAGAGAAGCATCCTGCCAACCAGTCCAGGAAGCATATGGCAACAACTTTTCATTTCTTATATTCGCATTAAGGTGCTAAAGGTTTAACAGAAATTTATTTTCGCATTAAGGTGCTAAAGGGTTAACAGAAATTTATATTCACATTAAGGTGCCAAAGGGTTAACAGCAATAGTGGAAACTCTAGAGCTGCACCTCACATGACCTCACTTTATCAACCCAAGCCACCTGGTCTCCCCAAGGAAAACTGTCACTCCGACCTTGTTTCCCCTACACGACAGACACTGAATTTTTGTTGTGTGTACCAGGGCCTCTCAAACCGCTGGCCTGTGCTGTACTGCCGAGTGCTTTGAGTCAGACTACAAGGGGAATATTAAACTCGAGTACAAGTATATGATTTTGTGTACATATATACTCCGACCCAAGCCTATCTC
>NC_087197.1:55000-77500 GCF_035594125.1 Scylla paramamosain | reverse complement strand
CTGACAGAACAGGAAGGGTACGCGTCCCTGCTACACTCATCAACCCACACTGGCAAGCAAATATTCTCTCTCTCTCTCTCTCTCTCTCTCTCTCTCTCTCTCTCTCTCTCTCTCTCTCTTACCTTTCAAAGAAGCTGCGGTGTTTCGTTCTATCATAAAGACAAAACTGCGTGGCTGACTGGGTGGCTAAGCACTTGACTGGCTGCCTGGCTGGGGATGGAGGAACACATTAGTACACTGACTGACTGACTGACTGACACTGTTTGGCAAGGCACGTGCACAATATATTCAAGGCTAATGATGCTACTTACACCCTCAGTAGGAGTGCCAGTTGCAGTGGTGGGACTTGTAGCACCTTTTTAGCGCCAGTAGTAGTAGTAGTAGAAGTAGTAGTAGTTCTCGCTGCCCTTATGCGTACTGCTGTATATTTCATCACTGTAGCAACGCCAGTAGTGGAAGCAGTGGCAACTGTAGCAGCGGCAGTAGTAATGATAATAAAAAAGTAATATTATCACGTATTAACCGTGATGCCACTCTTTCCTTTGGCTTCTCAAAGCACAACACAACACGACACAACACAACACACGCGGTGTCTTCGCGGCCGCAACACAAGTCACGGGAGAGAACACGTGGGTCCTGTCAGGTGGTGGTGGTGGTGGTGGAGAGACAGTGAAAGCCTCACCCTATGCGCTCCAGCCTCCCGCCCCTTCCTGCGCCACGACTGGTTGGTCACTGAGGCTGGGCAGAGCCGCACTGCCGCAGAGGCGCCGGTGGTTTGGCATGCGCAGCTCAGTGTTGCCAGATAATTGAAAAATCAACCGGTACTTATGAAGACTTTTCTGACCGCCTTGCTCTCTCACCGCGGCTGTGTTGATCTCCTTGCAGGAGTGCGTGTGCCCTGCGGCAGTGCGCGGCTTGTTGTCTTCACTCACGGAGGCAACAAGGCGCGTCTTTGTCGTCTAAGAGGCGCTTGTTTGTTGACGTTTATTGTTCAAAGAACGTGCTATACATACATACTATACAACGTACATACATACATCCATGTGTTCATGAACAGGGCGGGCATTAGGCCGCCGCTGAGGAGGTTGTCCCCGAAGATCGCGTGGGGACGTGGTGGTGGTCTGCGCGTGCCCTGGCCGATAGTGGGCGGAGGGGGGGGGGCTAGCGGGGGAGTTACACGGAGCACCTCCAGCAGCACGTCCGGCGGGCTCAGTGGCATCACGAGGGCGGGCTTGGCCTCGCGTGTGTCTGAAGCCTAATTAATAACTAGCTTGTGCATCAGGCTACTGCAATTCCCATGAAAGCAATACCAGTGTCCCTCACGATGTCTCTCTGCAATCTTTCGCTCGACTGACGATATTGCGCGACAATACGAAGCAGAGCATGGGGGGACAAAAATACTGGTCGCGCCTTCGCCTGCTGCAGACTGGGCGCCACGTGCTGGTGAAAGCGGGGCCAACTGCGACTCTCTTGACGGCTTCGTCTGCTGCCTCGTCCCCGGCGCCCAGCATCCTTACGTGGGTGGGGATCCAATGCAGCTTGACCAGCCTGCCCCGCGCGGCCAGAGCCTGCAGGCTTCCCAGGACAGCAGTGACGAGGCGCACGTTGTCGCTCGGTCGCCTCTGGGCAGCGCTGGGCGTGCTGGAGGGCGTGGAGGATGGCCGCAGCTGCGTGCCTTTAGTAACGACTGCCGCAGCTCCAGGTGGGGTGCAGAGACCCTTGTTGACTGGCAGAGGCGTGGCGGAGATCCCCGGCGTGGAAGGTGGGAGCCTCCCGCCGCTGTGAGGGCATCCTTCTACGTGGGCCAGGATGTGCGGCGCCAGGCAGGTGTTGGCGAGCAGCCAATGGCCTTGTAGCCGTGCACATCCTCCGCCCTCCACGTCGCGGGGAAAGGTTCCGGCCACGCGGAGGGCCATGATGTGCTCCACCCTTGCTACGAGGAGCACCAGGCTGCCTCGCTTTGCATCACGCAGGCGCTGCACACCTCGGCGCCGCCACCACGGGAAAAAGCAGATGAAGTGACTCCTTCCACGCTGACGACGTGCTTCTTTCTCCCCCTCGCCTCTAGATCTGAAGTGAAGCTGATTCAGCTGCAAAGCCCCCCTCCCCCCTAACCAGAACACCTCCCCCCCCTCACATAGCTTGGTATCATGTCTCCATGACTGTCGGCACTGTGGGTTCTCTGCAATGGCACGCCGAAGCATTATGGGACACTGAACCAAAAATACCATTGTTGCATCCAGTGTTCTGGGTGTGGCCATTAAATGAACATCAACCGTCATCGCTTCCATACACGTATGTGTCTTTAAAGGAACTTCAAAAACCTTGTGGCGTGTTTTTTAGGTCACTACAAAAATGGTGACATCCTCCACACTGGTTTATTTTGCGATTTATTCCAGGTATGTCCCCTTTCAAATTGTGCACAAGTACTCAAGTGCAGCATTAGCTCACACCGGACGATGGCAGACAGCTGACAGATGACCCTGCCACTGCGCCCCTCCCCGCGCTGGTCAGAGCACATCACCCGCGTCTTTTGTGACCATCAAAAGCGCGGGAAAAAGTCGACGCGGACCTCCACCTGTCAGCGCGCGTAAAAAAACAGCGTTCTTTGTTCATGTACCCATACAAGTCACGTGGGTAAATGGTAGTAGTAGTAGTAGTAGTAGTAGTAGTAGTAGTAGTAGTAGTAGTAGTAGTAGTAGTAGTAGTAGTAGTAGCAGTAGTAGTAGTAGTAGTAGTAGTAGTAGTAAAAATAACGTGAAGAGGAAAGGAGGAATAGAGAAAAAGTAGAAAAAAAAAAAAAAAAAAAACACCACTCCAGCTGCTGTTAGGATATTTTGACGTGAAAAAGCTGGAAAGGCTGAGACAGAGCTGACCCCAAATGAAAGAGAATTAAGCTGTCACCGTATTCAGACCAGATGTAAGGTCAAGGAAAAGGCAAACACAGGTGAAGGAACAGGTGATGAAGCAATGTGTGCGAAGGAGCTGAAAATAATGAATGCTGTGAGAGAGAGAGAGAGAGAGAGAGAGAGAGAGAGAGAGAGAGAGAGAGAGAGAGAGAGAGAGAGAGAGAGAGAGAGAGAGAGAGAGAGAGAATGATTAATTAGTTTGATCTAGGAGTTAGAATTTCTTAGTGTGTGTGTGTGTGTGTGTGTGTGGTGCCAGGCAAGAGAGATACGACAGACGTTGGTGTGCTTAGATCAGCAGTGTGTGTGTGTGTGTGTGTGTGTGTGTCCTCTCTACCCTGCCACTCTTCAATACACGTGGACAATATTTTAAAAGATCTCAGGTCATAAAAACTACCTTCAAAGACCCCTTAATAACCAGACAGGTTTTTGTGTGTGTAGTTTTGAATAGCGATGCAGAAAAGACACTGAAAGCCAACACTATTTAACGTCACGCACGCTGAACCATCCCTAGCGTCACACACACACACCACAACACACACTTAAGCATTCCTAGCATCACACACACACCACAACACACACTTAGCATTCCTAGCATCACACACACACCACAACACACACTTAAGCATTCCTAGCATCACACACACACCACAACACACACTTAAGCATTCCTAGCATCACACACACACCACAACACACACTTAAGCATTCCTAGCATCACACACACACCACAACACAAACATGGTGTAGTGGTTAGCACACTCGGCCCACAACCAAGAAGGCCCTGGTTTGAGTCACGGGCGCGGCGAGGCAAATAGGAAAGCCTCTTAATGTGTAGCCCCTGTTCACTAGCAGCAAGTAGGTACGGGATGTTGTGACCTCGCTGTCCCGGTGTGTGGTGTGTCATTGGTCTCAGTCCTACCCAATGATCGGTAGGGGAACGGCTGGCTGGGTGACCAACAGACGTAGGTGAATCACACACACAAACACACACACTGAACTATTACCAGCATCGCAAAACACCCTTGAAAACCTTTGCAACTTCCACTAAGCCAGTTGAGGTAATGAAAACAGGACATTAAAGCTACAAGAAGCCATCTACACTACACGTGACAGTCCCTATCTCACACATGGCCTGACTATGAAGCTAACTCAGCACTCAGCACCCTCCCAAGTTCCCATTCTCGTAGCACCTGAGTCAGACATCACATGATACTGATGTGGGAGTGTTCATGTTGGCATATATTTATTTATTTATTTTTTTTAGCTCTCTTATCTAGTCTCAGTCATCGCCACGGGTCAAGAGGGCAGGAGAAGAATGCTGGAGGTTGTATATGTGTGAGCTGGTGATGGTACATATGTTTGTTTATGAAATTTGAGGCTTTAACTAAAATGCCCGTGAGTGATTTGAAGTATTACAGGGAAAAGTTTAGCTTGGTGTATGAACCGAACGGGAAATAAGCAAAAAGAAACTGGTGAATTATTTTGAAAGCATAGAAAAGTTGATGATCTCCAGGTTAGAAAAATAAATGAAGAAAAGACTGCGCCACACACACACACACACACACACACACACACAGACATATCGGTTCTATAACTTCCTGTCTAGCTATACAAACTTATAATCTACATGACAGCAATAATAATATGTTTAGGGATTTAAACTTCATGAAATCCGAAACGAGTCGACACGTTTTGAAGTACCAGAAGAGTAAGTTTGAGGATTCACAACCTTTAGAAGACAGAAGTGGGTATTTGACGAGACTTAAAGACAAATTACCTCGCCACTTGTGCAAAATGTTGAAGAGAATATATATACATCTATACGTCTCCACTACAGTCAGGTCACGTGTAGCTTCAGGTGTGGGTGGGAATGTACCAAAATGTATCAAAATAAAAAAAAAAGGAGAAAAAAGTAATTACAGGCTGAAAAATTAACACAGGCCTATACCTCCACTACAATCACGATATGGAGATTAAAAAAAATAAATAAAAATAAGAAAAATCTGGTTTTTAAATGCACCAAAAATATCAAGGAGGAGAAAAAAAAGAGTAAAAACGGGCTGAAAGATAAACACAGGCCTATGTATATCTCCACTACAGTAAAGCATCGAGACACATTCCGAATCACTTCCGCCTGTCAACATCACTACTTAAAGACGCTTTAGTTAACAATACATAAGTTTTTAAGGATGTTTTACGGCTCTAGTGACAGAATAACAATATTTCTACATAAAAGGAGAAACCAATACGTGGGTTTTTAATAGTGTTTTTACGGCTCTAGTGACAGAATAACAATATTTCTACATAATTAACAGGAGAAACCAATACGTGGGTTTTTAATAGTGTTTTTACGGCTCTAGTGACAGAATAACACTACATCATTAACAGGAGAAACCAATAAGTGGGTTTTTAAGGGTGTTTTTACAGCTCTAGTGACAGAATAACAACATTTCTACATTATTAACAGGAAAAACAGTGTTGGGAACCCCGCGAGTCATCTCTGTAGCGAAGCAATTCTGAAAACCACAAAGTGAGGCAGAATGGAACAAAATGTCGGCAAATAATGAACAGGTACAGTACTTACGACCTGCAACCTCTTCTTTTGTCTCTCCTCTGGTTACCCCGCACGGTTCCTCCAGTCAGATACGCTGGAAGCAATCTGCACTATGCACAGAATCTACGGTGGATATGGGAACACTTAAGAAAAAGGACTTGGTACAAAATAAAGCAAGGAAATTATTCAACACGCCAACTGGTAACACATGGCGGATCTGCTGGCTGGTGGTGGTGATGGTGGTGGTGATGAATTGTGGGAAATATTTTTTTTGTATGGCTTTCTTTTTCGTTATGGTGGTTTTATATATTGTGGGCAATTTTGGAATAATATTAGCGTTTTTATCGGAGGCTTAGGTTTGGTTTAGGCTCATTCAGTTAATGGATTTCACAATTAATTATTTCATTGTATAGATCATGGGGGGAAGAAAGCCTCGTATTTTGTCCAGAAATAAACGTTCAGTGTCTGGGAATTATTGGGCTAGTTACTTTCATAATTCCCTTGATTTTTTTGTTATTTGTTGTTTTTTTCTTAAGACTATCTCCCTCGCGAGTGAGTTTTCCCCTTGCGGTTTCATTGGTTCTTGATAAATTATTATTATTTTATTTTATTTTATCTTTTTTTTGTGTGTGTGAATTCCCTATCTTCTGTAAAATAACTGAGTCTTTCGCCACGAGTAATAGAATCGCAAGGGATTTTTATTTTGTAATTATGCTGTCTTATTGTTACCAGTTAACCCTCAAATACTCTTAGATCAAACTATTCTATAAATATTTTGCTTAGATCAACTCATTCTATAAATATTTGGACTCCACTAAGACACACACGAAAAAAAAGTATTACAAAACTTATTATTTCCAATCATAGAGACTCCTTGACAGTTATTTCATATTATTAACCTTACACTGTGCTAAATGTGGGTGTGGATGCAATTATACTCAAGCCATTCACGTTATCTTTACCCAGACATCCTTTTAAGTATTTTTTTTATCAATAAAATATCTATCCATCCATCCATCTATCCATACAAACTTACCAAGGAACTACAAAAATTAATATAGGAAACTAAAAATTCAGATCTATCACAAATTACATCCAGTATTTAGTTAATTAAATATTCACGCCATCAGTTTAACGTGATTACTCTGAATAATTTTTCGTCCCATTCCCGATGTGTATGTATGTACGTACATATGACAGCATTTGTCTATGTATACCACTTAAAAGTTTCAGTATGACTTTATCTAAACCTGATTCATGTCTATCGCTATTTATCCCCTAATAAAGTCAACTACCACTAATTTAATCCATCAGGCCCTAATTTACTGTTCTTCCTGTTATTTTTCCCCCTTGATTCTAATACGCGTACCATCTTCTTTTAACAGATTCACATAGTAGTGCAAGTTGCCAACATAACTCTGGAGTGGTGAAGCTCCTTTTCTTTTTCTTTTTTTTGTTATGCAAGAGTCACCGAACAAGGGTAACAAAATTCTGGGGAAAACAAAAGCCCACTTCATTGTCAGTCTCCTAAAAAAGACCACTGAACAGAATTCACATGGACGTCTTGAAACCTCCCTCGTGAAAGAGTTCAAGTCACAGGATGGAGGAAACACAAGAGGTAAATATGGTGCTGTCACTCCCAAGTCTCAGGGCTGGCGCGGCAGGGGCCAGGCAGGTCCTAGGAACACACACAGGTCAAGACTTCTCTTTTAATGTGTAAGAAAAGGTTAAGTTTATGTATCAACACTTAAACAGGTAATTATGATACACAGACACCTTGCATCTCAGGCTGTCTTTACCTGGACACACCCTCACCTGCACGGCAATCATGGCCTCACTCACAATACAAGATGGAACTAAAACTGCAGAGAAGACAGAAGAAAGATAATAATAAAAAAGAGAATGGAAATGAAAAGAAAACCCTTAATGCTATGAATAACTCATGAGCCCTAAATTGATTAACCAGAATGCAAACACTTGCTCTTTTCCCTAAATACACAAAAATAACACCACAGTGTCTACAATATAAAACACCTCAGGCAACCGGCCATCTTGTCGGCGCCTGGCTGCCCTGCCCCTCCTCCTGCCGGGGTGAGGTAAGGGTGCCTGGTGGTGGTGGTGGTGTGGAGGGCAGGGCCACGGGGATGCCTACTCCCCGGTGCCCCGTACACTGCTGGACGCCCTTACTCTAGTATGTACCCTGACCAGCAGTTCATGCCCATCGCTGAGCTGCCAACGCCCCAACACGGTCTGGCCGCGAGGGTGCAGGCGGCTGTCTAAGTAACTGCATCTCCTGCACAGCATGCCATACACTGGGTTGACTGCGTGTGTGCGTGTGTGTGTGCGTGTGCGTGTATGTTGTATGCATGTCTAAATGTACTCAACATCCTTAAACATTTTTACTTTATACTGATTTCTTTGTCCCTTAACTCTTTCTCTCTGCATCACAGAGGGAATGACAAAGCTATGTCATGTTTTGATGTGGCCATGAATGCTGCTGCTGCTGCTGCTGCTGTGCTCTTGACCCCCTGAATGGAAGCAATACAGACAGCAGCAGCAACAGTAGTAGCAGTGGTGGTGGTGGCAGCAACACCAATAATGGCAGCAGGTCAGCGGCTCACAGGAGGATGGATGAGGGAGGAATGGAACTTAGGAATAGAGATCGTCATCTTCCCCGTCCGTGCCAAAGTTCCCGCCCTGACTGCTGCCGCCCTGCCCCTGTTGGTCGGGGAAGCGGAAGTTTGACCCAAAGCCGCGACTCTGCTGTAGCGTCTGGGAGAACATCTCGTACTTGCGGATGTCGTTGTCCGAGACGGAGCGGTGGGCAAACTTCATGGCCTCTTCAAAGTGGTCGCGGGTGATCTCCGGCACCGGGTCCTCCTCCTCCATCTGCCGCACAGGTGATGGGGAGAGAGAGAGAGGAGGCATGAGGGGGGAGGAAGGGCCAGTGAGATGGAGGATGCTGAGTGTTGTGATTGGTGGGGGAGAGGAGAAAGAGGTGCGAAAGTAGTAGAAAGATCATTATACAGCCTGTCACTTCCCGCAGCAGTTTTACTTGCCAGGGAGCCACAACAAACAAAGCAACACTCCCAAATGCCACATCAACACAGCACAGAGACAAGCTGCAATCCAATTTAGTACTACCAATTTCAAGACTGTCACAACATCCCCAATCGTTAGGCAGAGTGAATAAACTTGTAACTGTAGTGGATGAGGGGGTGGATGTGATTCTCCCCTTCCACATTCTTCGGATCTATGCATCTCGCTCCACACTTTCCTCACATCACCCCAATTATGATGTTTCCTCCTCTCTGTTGGTCTGTGATGCAACGTCGCGACCCACACAAGGCACAAAAAAGCTTCACCGCAATAATTTCTATCGCAGAAGCAAATCCTGTCATTCAACTTCCTGGTATCTGTACACTAGCAATTCAAACATTACACACACAATCATTAACACTCATATTTTAAAATCTTATCAACCATTTTCTTCATCATTAACTCTGACCACAAAAAACACTGAATACCTCCTTATAAACCTATCAATCATTTCCTTCATTATCTATCTATCTATTTCTATTTTCACCAAGCACACCTCAACCCTGTCAAACACTGAATACCCTTTTATAAACCTATCAGTCACTTCCTTCCTTATTTATCTATTCTTTTCCATCAAGCACACCTCAACCCTGTCAGCTTCTGGTGGAAAGGGACAATCACATGGACCACCGTACTACACCCCTAGACCTCTCACACTAATAAAAGGGACAAGCAAGCCAATGTCAGGTACTCACATCCATGTTGTCACCCTCGGCTCTCTCCTTTTCCCGGCGGATGTCTGCCTCAATGGCCTGTCTGATGGCAAGCTTGCAGGCCCTCTGGCAGATCTCAGTCAAGTCGGCGCCAGAGAACCCGTGGGACACCTTGGCCAGGTACTCCAGGTCCACACGCTGATGAAACACACACGTAAGTTAGCAAGGAGGGTCAGACTGAGGTGCTGGCCAGGTTACAGTTCAAATTTAAGGGAGAAAATATCTTTAGAACTGAAAACTGAAAGCATTTACATCTACAGCTATGATGTATTTCAAAATTTTTAGCCAGCAAGATCTTTTATAAATTAATGTACCATACATCTTTTAACACTCGAATAAATCACACGTTTCACATTTCTGACACCAAGACGCCTTACAAAACTACAATAAAAGCTCCCGAGAAAGCAAAACTACCCATCTTTTTAACACTTGAGTAATGACACACCTTTCAAACTAACACAACACCTCAAGAACCCTTCAATCCCTTCCCCCTCCCCACCTTGGACACCGGGGACTTCCTGAGACAAGCCTTCAGGATCTGGACACGGGACTTCTCATCAGGCAGCGGGATGTAGATGAGCTGGTCCAGACGGCCGGGACGCAGGATGGCCGGGTCAATGATGTCTGGCCTGTTGGTGGCGCCGATGATGAAAACATTTTTCTTGGCGCCCATCCCGTCCATCTCTGTCAGGACCTGTGGGAATGACCTCCATGTGTGACATTCCACCACCATCACCACCTATTATATCTACACTAGAAATGCACCTAACCATAATTATTACTACTGAATCAAGATCAGTGCTTTAATATATCTCTCCACCTCTTTATCTTCTTTCCTCTCCCTCTCTTATTCACCTCCACCACCACCACCACCACCAACAATGTTTTGGCAATGTCAGCAACATCTATCATTACTATTAGATCAGTCATTTCTCTTATCCATATTTCTTCTTTTCCTCTCTTATTCCCTTCCTCTTTCTCTCATTTCTCACTCTGCTCTTTCAATCATTCCTTCACCTTCTCCCTTGACAGCTATTCCCACTTCATATTAGTAAACATTTGCAGACATCTTTACAAGTCCCCTGAGATAAATAGTTTTATTAGCCACCACATAGTACTAATTTATCTGTGTTCTCTCTGCCACTACTTCCTCCTCCTCACCTGGTTGATAACTCTGTCTGCAGCTCCACCACCATCACCCACTGACCCACCCCTGGCCTTGGCAATGCTGTCCAGCTCATCAAAGAACAGCACACAGGGGGCAGCAGCACGGGCCTGAAGGGGAACACTTGTTAGTACCCCACACAAATGCATTGATCACTTAAATTGCTAAAAAATGCACCGAGTGTCTTTTTAAAATTTCATTAATCATTTTTTCATTATTTATTATATTTAAACCACTAAAAACATATTCTATATCCTTTTTAAATCTCATCAATCATTTTCTATTATTTATCTGATTTAAACCGCTAAAAATATATAAACATTCTTTTTTAAAATAATTTCAATCGTTTTTTCATCATTTTATCTATCTTCCATCTAATTTAAATCACTAAAAGATACACTGAACATATTTTTAAATCTTATTAACCATTTTCTTCATCATTACCTCAAACCACTTAAGACAAACACTGAATACCCTTTAATAAACCAATCAATCATTTCCTTCATTATCTATCTATTCTTTTCATCAAGCATGCCTCACACACTCAAGGCAGCTTTGAGTCACGAGCACCAGTCAGTCAGCAAGCGAGTCGGGTGCCTGTCTGCCTCACCTTGTCAAACACATCTCGCACGTTGGCTTCAGACTCGCCAAACCACATGGTGAGCAGCTCGGGGCCCTTGATGGAGATGAAGTTGGCCTGGCACTCATTAGCAATAGCCTTGGCCAGCAGTGTCTTACCTGTGGAGCATTGGAAGGTGTGAGTTTAAGGCGTCTCTCTCTCTCTCTTTCTATTGTTGCTAAATGTCTATTGTCATTATCTATCTGGTTCTTAGTTTAATTTACATCTCTTTCTCTCCTTGATGCAAAACTTTGAATTTCTATCTTATAGTTCTTAGTTTAATTCACATCTCTTTCTCTCCTTTGAATTTCTATCTTATCAGTCTATTATTTCCTTCTCTCTCTTCTATTTCCACCTGCCTGTCTGTGTCTCTCTCTCCTTCAAGCTGCAACACAAGTGAATTCTCTTCTCTATATCTCTCATTTCCTCTCCCTCTCTTAATATTAACCCTTCATTTTCACTTAATTTGTCACTCTATTCATCTTCCTTTCCTCTCACTCTCTTATTTCCTTCCTTTTCTCTTAATTTATCACTTCTACAATCATCTTTCCACCTCCTACTCCCTTGACACCCATCCCACTCCCCCCAAAATAACTTCAGTAGCAAACAGATGTGCAGACAGGGAAGGGCGTGGCAGCGTGAACAGGAAGACACACCAGCACAGCCACTCACCACATCCTGGGGGCCCGTAGAAGAGCACTCCCTTGCTGGGCGTCATGCCAAACTTGAGGAACTTGTCTGGGTGCTCCACAGGGTACTGCACCAGCTCCTGCAGATGAACAGTGGGTATTGAGATTTGTAGGATTAAAAAGAAAAGACTAAGAAATTTAAAGACACTTGCTCCTCCTGTGATTAGACTTGATATACCACTTAAAAAAGAAAGCAAGAATATGAAGTTAATAATAAACTGAAAGGATAGATGAAGCAAAACAGGACTTACTTAAGCTTATGTCTCACAAAATTAACACCTTTCCCTGCACAGCAAAACCAGAATAAGAATCTAATAAAAAACTTAAACTTAAGCTAACATCTCAAAAACAACAATGAATGGAGGAACAGCAACAGACAAATGCAGCCCGACTTGTACCTGCAGCTCCCTCTTGACGTTCTCCAGGCCACCCACGTCGTCCCAGGTGATGTTGGGCACCTCCACCACTGTCTCCCTGAGTGCCGATGGGGTGCTCTTACCCATTGCAAACCTGAAGTTCTCCATCGTGACAGCCAAGGAGTTAAGCACCTGTGGGAGGGAGTGTGCGTTGAGATGCTGGAGTGGCTGAAGGAGTGAAGATTAAGGAGTGAAGAGAAAGAGAGAAAGAGAGAGGGAAGGACAGTATAAATGGTGGAATATAAAGATGCATTACTGAACTTGATAACTGAAGGAGATAGAGAAAGAAAGATGATACAAACAGCACATCTTTATCCTACCACCTCAATAGAAAAACTAAGGAAACAAAAATTTAAACCAAAAAACACAAGCAAAACCATCTCTCCTGCATCCCCCCTCCCCTGACCCATAACAGGACCTGACCTCAGCATCAATTTGGTCATCATCAAGGTCAATAAGGTCCATCTTCTCCCTGATCTGCTGCAGGGCCGCCTCGGAGCACAGGGCGGCCAGGTCAGCGCCCACATGGCCGTGTGTCTCGGCGGCAATCTGTTCAAGGTCCACGTCATCCGAGAGTTTCATGTTCTTGGTGTGAATCCTGAGCACTTCGAGACGGCCTGAGGGTGAGGAAGAAGAGGTGGTGTGTTAGTGTGTTTGTGCATCAGTGGTGGTGGTGGTGGTGGTACATCTTTCCTTAACTCTTATATACTGGGTAGAAACTCCAATATCTTTTTCTTTCTGAGGTTATAAAGATTTCATTCCTTGCTTAAAATGGGCTGTGAATTGTTGGGTATTGCTGGGAAAGAGTTGAATTAGTCTTTCTTTTCTTTCCTTTTCTGTTTTTGGTGGTGGTAGTGGTGTGGTTAAGCAAGTCTCTTAAATTTCTTTCTTTTTAATATATTTGAAGATTAAGTTAGTTTTCCTTTCTTTTCTTTCTTTTTATGCATAGCCTTTCTTTTCTTTTTTATGTAAGAGGGGAAACTGGCCAAGAACATCTAAAAAGGGGGAAACAAAGGCCCACTTAACTTTTTTCCTTAATGTACGAGAGGAACTGGCAAAGGACAACAAAAAGGGAGAAAAATAAAGACCGCAAAGAGCCGGTTCCAAACAAAACGTCAAATGGATCATACAAAATTGGAGGATAAGTGTCTTGAAACCCTCTTGAAAGAATTACCATATACTGAAGGACTGACAATGGAAGCAGCAAGACTCCAGTCCCTCTTGAAAGAGTTCAAGCCACAGGAAGGAGGAAATACAGAAGCAGGTAAGAGTTGACAGTTTACCAGAGAAGAGATGAATGACTGAGAACGCTGGTTAATTTAGGGCTGGTATTGATGTGTAAGGGAAAACTATTGATAAAAAAAAAAAAGATAAAATTAACTAAAATCGACACAGATAACTAAAACGAAAACAAAGGAAAAACCAAAGAGATTCACTAACACACACACAAACACACACAATATTACACGATGAAACAATACAAGTCTGAGTCAATCCTGTCAAAAAAATAGATGATAAACCAAAATAATAATGGCTACAACAACAACAGAATAGAGAGAAACAGACAGACACTCAGACACTCACCGGTTGTGTCTGGAATGCTGATGTCCACCTCTCGGTCAAATCGGCCAAACCTCCTGAGGGCCGGGTCGATTGAGTTGGGCCTGTTGGTGGCGGCCATCACAATGACATGAGACCGTTGCTTCAGGCCGTCCATCAGTGTGAGGAGCTGCGACACGATGCGGCGCTCCACCTCCCCATGAGTCTGCCGGGGGAAAAGCGTGTCAGGTGGGGAGCAGAAGTGGATGATGCATGGATCGCTTCACTCCTAAACTAACCTAACCTAACCTGCCCTAAATTAACCTAACCTAAACTAACAACCTAAGCTAACCTAACTTAACCTAAGCCTGAAGACCCTGCCAATAACACAGAGAAGCCCGAAGACCTTACCAACAACAGATACCAGCTTCAAGACCCTGCCAGTAACATACAAAGCCTAACCCTGCCAATAAGAAAGCAGCCTGAAGACCTTACCAATAACACAGAGAAGCCTGACCCTGCCAACAACAAAGATATCAGCTTGAAGACCCTGCCAGTAACATACAAAGCCTGACCCTGCCAATAAGAGAGCACCCTGAAGACCCTGCCAGCCCACACATAGCAGGCAGCAGTCCCCTCACCTTCTCTCTCTTGGGGGCAATGGCATCAATCTCGTCAATGAAGATGATAGCCGGGGCATTCTTCTCTGCCTCCTCGAATGCCTTCCGCAGGTTGCTCTCCGACTCACCTGTGGGGTTCACGTTAGGTTAGGTTAGAGATGTGACAAATAAATGTTCGTCATATTCTATTAGTGCTTTGAAACTGGGGCTATCTAATCTCTTATTCTTTTGTCATTTCTTCCTGTTGTTTCTGTCCCTTTGCATCTTCCTATCACTTCTCCTTCTCCTCCTTTTTTGGTTGTTTCTCTAGTCAAGGGCTGAGATCACGTACAAGTCTCCTCCAGTTATTTTCCTCCCTTGCATCTTCCTTACATAACCTCTGTACAATAATTCTCCCAGTGGCTAAGGTTAGGACTGGTCTTTCTTGCTAGATTCATTATTATAAAGGGTTTCAATAAGAGTAATTTAATTTTTTTTGTGAGGGTGTAAACTTGAAGGGGTTTTTTTTCTCATATATTTTTGTGCCCAGCTTGACTCTCTTTCATCGTCTCATTCTTAATTCTTAGTTCATTCATTCTCATTCCTTATTATCACTGTTTATTCCCATTTCAATCAACCCCATTCTTAATTTCAAGTCCCATTCCTTATTCCTCCTCAATTACTCCCAATTCACTCAGACCCACCCTCAGTCCACTCCCTCCCTACTACTCCCAGCCCCTGCCAGCCCCTGCACCACGCACCTGCCAGCTTGGACATGATCTCTGGGCCATTGATGAGGAAGAAGAATGCTCCTGTCTCATTGGCCACAGCACGGGCTATCAGGGTCTTGCCAGTACCAGGAGGGCCGTAAAGCAAGATACCTGGAATGTGTCATTATACCTGTACACCTTGATGATAATTGGTAGCTTAAATTGATTAGTGGTTCAATACTGATTTCTTATTAATATTTTTATGGCATATTAAGCAGTTATCAAGGGGAAGTACTGTGATGTGGAGGTATGCAAGACAGGTTACCAGACTTCTAATAATGACTGTAGCACCAAAATTTCTCTCTGATTTTTGGAGTTTATGTGTTCTATCTTTTATTTGCCTAAGATTGAGCAAGTAGGATGACTCAAGGGAAATACTATGATGTGGAGGCAAGCAAGACAGGTTACCAGACTTCTAACAACGACTGCAGCACCAAACCTTCTCTTCCTGTTCTTACCTCGAGGGGGCTTGACACCAATGGCCTTGAAGAGGGAGGGGTGACGCAGAGGCAGCTCCACCATCTCCTTGATTTGTGCCAGCTGCTTACGGCAACCTCCAATGTCATCATATCCCACCTCGTTCAGCTGTTCCTCCTCCTCCTGCAAGACACAAACGGCTGTAACCTTTCCCTCTCAATGTGTAGCCCTCTTGATGGCATTAAATGGGTACATGATGCACATTATGGGGTTGTGAGGTTGGTGTTCGTGTGTGTTGTGTGAGTGGTCTCTATGATACAAAGATCAGTCACTAAGAATTATAAGGTTTTCTGTATGTATGTCTGGTGGCTTAGGGAGACCACACACACACACACACACACACACACACACACACACACACACACACACACACACACACACACACACACACACATACAAACACATTCTATCTTTCTCTCTCTTTTTGTAAAAACACAATGAGAAAAAAACTAGGCAAGAACACACACACACACACAAGCACAGTCTCTCTCTCTCTCTCTCTCTCTCTCTCTCTCTCTCTGTAAAAACATAATTAGCTAAGAAAAACACATACCTCCCGCTTAACAGGCTCTCCCTCGCAGTAGATGACAGTGTCCTGGGAAACAATGCAGTATGGGGCTGGGTCTGTCTCCACCACCTTGAACTCCACAGCTCGCATGCCCCCACGCACCAAGAACAGGTCGCCCTTGTGGATGGGCCGGTATGCCTCCAGGAAGTATGGCTTGAGGTACACCTGAGCATGAGAAGGTAAAGTTATGTGGTTATTTTTTTTTTGTGTGCGATTAAAATGAAGGTAATTATCAGTTTTTATATTTTCCTATTTCTTTTTCTTCTTCACCTTCTGTTACTTAATGCTTATTCCTTCACATGTTTTTATAGTTAAGATAATTAAATTGGTTCCTATCTATATATTTTTTTCCTTCACCTTACACTTCTTAATACTTAAATGATGCATAATCAATTTCATTCCTTCACATTCACATGACTAAAGCATTAAAAACTAGTCAACATATCCTAAACATTTCCTTATTTAACTTGCATTTCTTAACATTCAAACCAAACACAATTCATTTCATTCCTTCATACATCTATCATTAACATAACAAAGCTTTCTACTACTCAAAACAAGCTTCAATCCTTCATATTTCATCAAAACAAGCTTCAATCCTTCATATTTCTATCATAAACCCAATAAAACCAACCCATATTTTCCTTCTTTCTCCCGTCAACCTCTATACTCAAGCCAGACCCACCTCAAAGATGTTCCCTGTGAGGCCCTCCACTGTGTCATCAATAGGCAGGACATGGATACGCTTGCCATACTTAACATCTGGGCACGGCTGGATGGCCACGATGTCCCCCAGGCGGATGCGAAGGTTGTTCCTCACCTGGAGATAGAGCAGGGATGACGTGTGGTGTGGAGGTGATAAGAGTGGAGTGGATGAGGATTGGGAAGTGGAAAATGACAGAGAAATGGAAGTTTAACTGTTTCTTTATGGTATGCATTGATTCATAAGCATTTAGAAGATGAACAAAAAAATAATCATAGGATACAAAACACACAAATCACAACTAAATATAACCAAAACCTCCTTCACAGCAAACACCAGCTAACCAACAAACACACAAACACTGCACCCACCACACGGTTCATCCTGATCTTGTCGTCACTCATCGTGTCATCGGATAACACGATGCACACTGTCTGCTTGCGTTTCTTCCCCTTGATGAGCACAGTGTCTCCTCGGAACAGCTGAAGCTCATCCATCTTGGCCTGACTGAGAGCCACCACTGAGTTATCATCATTAACTGCATCCTCCACTACCAGACGGTTCGGCTTCTTCTTCTCCTTCAGGATTGCAGTGGCCAGGTCTTCTCTGTGGTGAGGAGCAGAGTGAGAGAGCTGACTGAGGGCCGAGTGAGTGACAGGTGGAGGGTGTTAGTGTCAGGCAGGCAAGGAAAGAAGTATTTTTTAAGTGTTTTTTAAGTTTTTATGGAAAGGGGAAACTGTTGTGGGGTTTGTAAGGGGATGGAGGGGAAATGTTTGTGTGTGAGGGGGAGGAAAAGTGCATGATTAGAGGGAAACTGTGCAGATGGAAACATGGATATTTGGAAAGGAAATATATGTATGTGTGTGTGTGTGTGTGTGTGTGTGTGTGTGATAAGGAGGGATAAGACAAGGGGCAGAGAAGCACAACAAATATCCTTTTTTGTCAGAATGCCAATCTTTCAAACACTCCCTTCTGTGACTCAAACACGAGGCACTCACCCCAATCAGGTTATTGATCAGCCACTCAGGGCCAACCTCAGGGCTCATATGCCTACACCTAACTGCCCTAATGCCTCTCATTAAGGGCTTTCAACTTGTCTTACCCCTTGCATATTAATTTCTCTAAAACACTGACAGACAAGGCTATGAGAGGAGGCAGCTGGGGATTAAAATCTTGTTGGCAGAGAGAGAGAAAGAGAGAAAGAGAGAGAGAGAGAGAGAGAGAGAGAGAGAGAGAGAGAGAGAGAGAGAGAGAGAGAGAGAGAGAGAGAGAGAGAGAGAGAGAGAGAGAGAGAGAGAACATGACAGAAGCAATGAATAGTCAGTGGAAATTGTAACAAAGGAAGGCATGGAAGGATGGAAGAAATTAATGAAGAAAAAGAGGAAAGGAAAGGAAGGAAGAAGGAACAAATGAAAGAAAATGGATCAAAGGAAGGAAGTTCACAGGTGGTGGCATTGATTGTTGTTGTTGTTGTTGTTGCTGCAGTGATGGTGGTAGTGAAGAATAACAACATGATGGCTATATATTTACACGCATGACACCAAACACACAAAGGATATTTAGTGTGACTCATTCCCCTTGACAAAACATTTCCACATCCTTCCTGAACACGTTGCATTCCCTGACAACAGCAAAGACTTAAAGAATAGCGATCTTTTGTGTTTTGACTCTGCCTCCCCCTCTCTCTTCCTCTCCTTCCTTCCATCCTCAGCCCATCCATCTGTCTCTCTCCCTACCATGTGACAGCACTTCTCCCTTCCTCCCTCTAGTTTCCTCTCTCCTCTCCCTTTATCTGCATCGTCTTTCTCTACCCTCATTCCTCTTTTCCTACCTCCTCTGTGTGAGAGAGAGAGAGAGAGAGAGAGAGAGATCTTTACCACCATCAACAAGCTAAGCAATGACTAATCTAACAATTCACATGGCAAGCAAGGTGGCTACTGCTGCTGCTGCTGCTGAATGTACAATTGAACAAAGAAAGGGAGAACATGATGTGAAACAAACTTTGATCCTTTTCTGTATCAATTTGTGGATTAGACTGCCACCTTTCTGTCTCTTAACCTACATAAAGCTTATAATGTTACTAGATTTATTCAAAACAATGCATAAGGTACATAACTCAGTTCTTATTATCAGTGCAGTATATCTTCAGCCATAGTAACATATGAGACTGGCATACCTCATTAATTCTCTACCTCACTTATTGTTTAACTAATATAATTGCAGTAGCCAACCAGGTGAGTGAGGCAGAAACAAGCAAACATGACACTCTTCCCAGTTCTGTGCTGTCTATCCCGCCAGAAAATATTTTTTAATTTTTTTTTTTTTTATGTAGGAAGGACACTGGCCAAGGGCAACAAAAATCCAATAAAAAAATATGCCCACTGAAATGCCAGTCCCACAAAAGGGTCAAAGCAGTGGTCAAAAATTGATGAATAAGTGTCTTGAAACCTCCCTCTTGAAGGAATTCAAGTCATAGGAAGGTGGAAATACAGAAGCAGGCAGGGAGTTCCAGAGTTTACCAGAGAAAGGGATGAATGATTGAGAATACTAGTTAACTCTTGCGTTAGAGAGGTGGACAGAATAGGGATGAGAGAAAGAAGAAAGTTGTGCAGCGAGGCCGCGGAAGGAGGGGAGGCATGCAGTTAGCAAGATCAGAAGAGCAGTTAGCATGAAAATAGCGGTAGAAGACAGCTAGATATGCAACATTGCAACGGTGAGAGAGAGGCTGAAGACAGTCAGTTAGAGGAGAGGAGTTGTTGAGACGAAAAGCTTTTGATTCCACCCTGTCTAGAAGAGCAGTATGAGTGGAACCCCCCAGACATGTGAAGCATACTCCATACATGGACGGATAAGGCCCTTGTACAGAGTTAGCAGCTGGGGGGGTGAGAAAAACTGGCGGAGACGTCTCAGAATGCCTAACTTCATAGAAGCTGTTTTAGCTAGAGATGAGATGTGAAGTTTCCAGTTCAGATTATAAGTAAAGGACAGACCGAGGATGTTCAGTGTAGAAGAGGGGGACAGTTGAGTGTCATTGAAGAAGAGGGGATAGTTGTCTGGAAGGTTGTGTCGAGTTGATAGATGGAGGAATTGAGTTTTTGAGGCATTGAACAATACCAAGTTTGCTCTGTCCCAATCAGAAATTTTTGAAAGGTCAGAAGTCAAGCGTTCTGTGGCTTCCCTGCGTGATATGTTTACCTCCTGTAGGGTTGGACGTCTATGAAAAGACGTGGAAAAGTGCAGGGTGGTATCATCAGCGTAGGAGTGGATAGGAAAAGAAGTTTGGTTTAGATCATTAATGAATAATAAGAAGAGAGTGGGTGACAGGACAGAACCCTGAGGAACACCACTGTCAATAGATTTAGGAGAAGAACAGTGCTGTCTACCACAGCAGCAACAGAATGGTCAGAAAGGAAACTTGAGATGAAGTTACAGAGAGAAGGATAGAAACCGTAGGAGGGTAGTCTGGAAATCAAAGCTTTGTGACATACTCTATCAAAAGCTTTTGATATGTCCAAGGCAACAGCAAAAGTTTCACCAAAATCTCTAAAAGAGGATGACCAAGACTCAGTAAGGAAAGCCAGAAGATCACCAGTAAAGCGGCCTTGACGGAACCCATACTGGCAATCAGATAGAAGGTTGTGAAGTGATAGATGTTTAAGAATCTTCCTGTTGAGGATAGATTCAAAAACTTTAGATAGGCAGGAAATTAAAGCAATAGGACGGTAGTTTGAGGAATTAGAACAGTCACCCTTTTTAGGAACAGGTTGAATGTAGGCAAACTTTGGGAATCACTATTTTCAACACTATACAAATATTCTTCGGGATTCCTCTAGTGTATATTGTAGTGGGCAACGTGACTGTCCCTTTCCACCTGTGCCTGACATAAGTGTGTATGTGTGTGTGTGTGTGGGGTCTGGGCCAAGTAAGTACATACATCTTAAAAGAATCAGAAAAACAGGTAATCATAAATCCTTCACCTTAGCTTCCTGTCAACCTTGCAATAACTTAAATAAAATATAATTACCATGCATTTTAACCATAGAAATCAATTATGTATACATTATGCAGTCTCTCAATAGACCTAAATGTGAAATAATACAATATAGATAAGTCTGAACCCAACATTCGTATTGACTGGACTAACAACCTAACGAGAGCAATTAAATCGTGCATTCTTCTATTTAAATCTGACAAACTGACCTTCAACATCAAAACACAACAATAATTCATACAATACAAGTTTAGAACGAGTTAGACAAGTACAGTTCACGTTTCTGAGACCACAAGAGAGGGAGGGAGAGGAAGAGGAGGAGGAGAGGGGGGAAGAGGGGGGGGGTGGAATAACTGCATCAGCTGAAACTCTTTGTCTAGGTAAACATCATCCATTCCTCTATAATTTACGGCTAATATTGCGTCATGCTAGCACCGATGAAGAAGAGGAATGCGTAATGGAGGTAATGGGAGCAGCAGGGTAAAGGAGAATGGGGTGAAATAAAGATAAACGTGAAAAATAATGCGCTGGGTGGCGTGGAACGGTAGGTGACGGAGCAAAATTGAAGGTTCACCCAAGACTGTCCATCTATCAAACTCCATCTCCTACGCACACAACGCCAACCACACACACCTGCCACCCAAAAACACCACACAAACGACTTAAAGCATCGGAAAAGCACCGGAAACGTCCGTAATACGCCCTTAACACCCCAAACCAGCGGCCACGGAGGAGATTCTGGACCCACCAAGCCGGTATGGGCCCATCAATACAACACATACGCAATTTTCACCCATTTCACTCAACACAAGGATCTCCCAGCGCACCCGCGAGGTCCTGGGGGTAATACTCATCCTTGGGGACGTACTGTTCGGCCATGGTGACTGTGTGGAAGGCGTGAGGCTGAGGGAGGTAAGGCTGGCAAGGAGGTCCTGAGCACACTGGCAGGAGGTGGAATGCGCGGAGCTGGTTGGACGCCGCCACCCTCACCTCCTCCATTGGTTATCTCACTACCCCGCCAGGCTTAAATGTCCTCGCCTCGCACCATGCTTATTACAAAGATCGTGAGGAAAAGATCATAAAGGAAAGATGAATAGGGTGTTGAAGAAGAATGAATGATTGAGTAGCAAGGAGCTGAGAGAAGAAGAGCTGAGAGATGCGAGAAATTATACCTGGCTGCGTCAAAATTTACGCCGTTTAAATGCCCCTACCTCATGTCATGCTTATTAGAAAGCCCGTGAGGACCAGGAGGGAAGATCAACAGGAGGACCAGGAAGGAAGATCAAGAGGAGGGAAGATAAAATGAAATATGATGGAAGTAGTGAGGAAAACGAAAATAAAAAAGGCAGGTATACAAATTATATAAGGTTTGTCATGATTAATAGAGATGAATTATGAGATAAAGGACAAGGAGAAAGAATGTGAGGATAAAGAAGACATATATGCAATAGAAGAGGTGTACGGGGACGGGAATTATAAGATAAGAAGGGAAAGAGGACGAGAAGCATGACGGGGAGAAATAGGAAGTACATTGAGTCACGGTACGGTCTCAGCAGCGGTACCCTCGAATATTCCATCTTGCATCATGATGGCGTGATACATTCCTATTATAATTTTATCGTGAAATTTGTAGGTGCGTGTATGTAAGAGATTTGTTTAATTTTTTTTTATTTCTATATTTTCTCTGTC
>NC_087197.1:22500-50000 GCF_035594125.1 Scylla paramamosain | reverse complement strand
TATATATATATATATATATATATATATATATATATATATATATATATATATATATATATATATATATATATATATATGTTTCTTCTTTTACTTTTCTCTTTATTAATTGAAAGAAAACCTGATAGAGAACAGACTTAAATATAAAACTTAATTATCTTTTTTTCATATTTCAACTATTTATTTTATATATATTTTCAACTTCAAACTATTTTTACTTTATCAAATGCATACATTCATTATTGTTATTTTCACATTTTCAACTGTCTTTTTAAAGCTTATATAATTTCCTTCAACTCAATCAAAGCCAAACAGGAATCTATACTACATACTTAACACATCATCCTGTTTTCTAATACTTCCTAAACTGGTGGTAGTATTTCACTCATTATCCACAAGATTAACTCAACCTCTAACATATTCTTTCTTATAAGTGACAAGATTATGATAGAAAGAGAGAAAGAGAGAGAGAGAGACACATAACTGCACTCTCTCTCTCTCTCTCTTAACATTCTGTCTTTCAAGACAGGATGGCAGTACTCTTAATTCAATCTCTTATCTATTTCCTCTACCATCAACGGGAGAGAGGGAGTGGGAGAGACATAACTGCACTCTCTCACTCTCCTCAGTTTGTCAGGAGTCACACAAACAGACCACCACACAGACAGTCTCCCAACTAAAGTCCACATTCTCAAACACTTCCACCTTCAATTTCAACTCTTTTCCTGATAAACAGTATTTTTCAAGGATGTTTTTATGACTACAGTGACAGTTTAACAATATTTCTACATAATCACTGGGGAAAGAGCAGTGAGAATGTGTATATTTCTCTATGTGGCCTTTGAAAATTGTATGCATGAGGGAAGGAACAGCTAAGAATGTAAGCCTTGAGGACAGACCTGCCACTGGGTAACAGAGAGCGTGGGGAGGAAGATCAAGGGGAAGACAGAGAGTGAGATGGAACTGCAGGTGATGGGAGGCACTGAGGAAGATGCAAGGGACAGAAACAACTGGAGGGGGCTTGTACATGATGCCCAATCCTTACTGGAGAAACAGCCAAGGGAGAGCAGAAGAAGGAGGAGGTAGTATTGGAAGATGTAAGGGAGAGAAACAGCTGGAGGGGACTTGTACATGACGCCAAACCCTCAAATGAGAACAACAACTGCATAAGCCATCTCTCCCACACCCAGTACTCCAACCTGGGTCCCCTACAGTGAGGCAAGCTGCTAGCCACTGCACCACCGCCCCACACACCCACACTGGCAACACTGTGACGGGTTTGTGTGAGTTTACAGTACTTTGTGTGGACTTAATTGGTAATGATACTTAATTCAAATGTTTAAATCTTTCTTTCCCTCTTTTGCTTATTATATTTACAGACATTTAATTGTAACTATCTAGTGTCTTGCTTCTAAAAGGCTGACATGCATACACATGCATGCACGCACACACACACGCACACGCTGGCTGTATGCTACTACTAGATGCATGAATATACACACAAATGCACACACACACACACACACACACACACACATATGTATAGAGAGTCATAAATGCAAAATAGTTTGTTGGGAGTTTAAAAAGTGGTGAGAAACAAAATATTTGACAAAATATTATGAAAACAAAAAAAATATTATCTATACAAGTTATATAGTGGCAAAAACTGTCTTGTTTATTATTATTATTATTATTATTATTATTATTATTATTATTATCATCATTTCTCTTGTCTTGAGGATTTTACTAAACTGCTCTCTCTCTCTCTCTCTCTCTCTCTCTCTCTCTCTCTGTGTGTCTAAGCAATATATACAAATCAAGTCAAAAGGCAGAATTAACATTATTTTCTATTTCCGACACAATCCATCACTATGCTCACAACACACACACACACACACACACACACACAACACACACAAACCATCTCACTGTAAAAATAAATAAAAAAAAATAAAAGTCTAAATGTGAATTAAATTAAATATAAAATTGCATAAGTTTAGTAAAGAAAATCTAAAACTTTAATCTCTATGAGTGGCCCCCCTTTCTCTCTCTCTCTCTCTCTCTCTCTCCCACTCCCTCTCTCTCTCTCTCTCTCTCTCTCTCTCTCTCTCTCTAACACTGTATCAAACAATTATTTATCTTAGTTATCTCTTGGAATATAAAAGAGAATATTGTGTGTGTGTGTGTTTGTGTGTGTGTGTGTGTGTGTGTGTGTGTTTGGGCTTGAAAGAGAGGAAGGAGAGAGAGAGAGAGAGAGAGAGAGAGAGAGAGAGAGAGAGAGAGAGAGAGAGAGAGAGAGAGAGAGAGAGAGAGAGAGAGAGAGAGAGAGAGAGAGAGAGAGAGAGAGAGAGACACAAACTAATGTTAATAAATGATAATATCTGGGTAGGGAAGCTGGTAGGGGGAGTTGGAGGTGGCAGAGATGAGGGCAGCTGCGGAGTCACAAGTCGTAGCAGCTGTGGCGGTGGTGGTGGTGGCGGAGGCGGTGGTGGCGGTGGAGGAGGGCGGTGGAAGGCGGTTGAATATCTCCGTCAACTTATTGTGGAGGTTATCTGGCTGGCGTGCTTGGATTTTGGCAAACAGCGCTTCGAACGATTCTGTCATGAAGGCTTCTGTAATCTGACGTCTCTGCTTCTCTTCCTCTGCTTTCCGTTTCTGCTCTGGGCTCTCCATCAGCACCTTCTTGAGTGACTCGAAGGTGATCTCCTCCTCCAGTGGCTTCTGCAGTAGGGAGAGTGTCTGTCAGTGTCTGTGAGTTTCTGGGAGTGTCTGTGAGTATGTGAGAGTGTCTGAAAGTATCTGAGAGTGTCTGGGAGTATGTTTCTATGGCTATTATCTGCTGTGTGCATGTGGAAGTCTGCAGCCTATTCAAGGAAAGATTCTCAGCTAGACCTCTGTGTTGTATTGGCAACCTAACCAAACCCTGCCATCGTGAACCTTCTACTCCTCCACCCATCCACTCATCCACACCCAACCACATCCATTAACCCAGTCATCCACCCCTCGACTCCTCCACTCACCCTAGGCAGGCCGGGCGAGGAGCAGGCACTGTCCACCTCCACACTGATTGCGTTGATGTCCATGGCAGAGTTTGAGGTGTTGTGTCCCCCTGAGTGGCGACGCTTCATGCTGGACACACTGGCTGTTAATCGCTTCTCATCCAAGCTGTGGAGAGAGAGAGTGAGAGAGTGAGAGAGAGAGAGAGAGAATGTGGTGTTTTTAGAAAATTATTGTGTTTTTCTTTTGTCTCTGTTTGTGTCTGTTTGTTCTCAATGGCTTAAATTATCGTGTTTTTGTTTGTACGTTTGTGTGTTAGTCAGGATGTCGGGAAAGAGGGAGAGAGAATAACTACGCATTCTAAGGAAAATAGTGTCTATGTTTGTCTGTTTGTTCTTAGTCACTTCAATTATCATGTGTTTATTTCTCTATTTATTAATTTCTCCCTATAACATCTTACATTCCAGTGCTTCTCATTGTCTGTCTATCTGTCTGTCTGTTTCTCTATTCTCTTTTTTGCATTCCCACCAACACCCTACTGTTACCTGGGGCCTTGTTATCACCTGCAGCTCCTGACTCACCTGGTGCCACTGAGAAGGTCGAGAACAGTGGCATTATCAAAGAGAAGGTCCTCGGGCAGGCCAGCAAAGGGCAGGGTTGGGTCGTACTGAGGCAGGAGGTCAGGCAGCAGGTGGGTCGCGCGGTCTGACCTGTGTTGGGGGAAATTGGGTTAGTGGAGGGAAGAGAGGAGGGAGAGACGGATTGGAGGTTTAGTGGAGGGAGGGAGGGAGGGAAATGTTGAGAGAGAGACAGAGAGAGAGAAAAGTGAATTGTAGAAGATAAAGTTTGTTTTCTACATTTCTCTTTCTCTCTCGTGTCTTTTTTTCTTCCCTTTTTCTTTCTCTCTGTTTAATGGTCTTTTAATCTCTCTCTCTCTCTCTCTCTCTCTCTCTCTCTCTCTCTCTCTCTCTCTCTCTCTCTCTCTCTCTCTCTCTCTCCAACTCTCACTTTATCTGCTTTCTCTTCCTTGATAATTTTGTTTCTCTCTCTGTCTCTCTATCTCTCTTTTCTTCCTTGATAACATGTTCATTGATCTTTTTAATTACCTTACTCTCTATCTATCTCTCTATCTGTCTGTTTATCTATCCCTATCTATCTAGCTACCTTATCCTCCCTCCCTGCCTCTGTTCCCCATCCCCTCACCTATTTATTTACCTTACCATGTACCTATCAACTTTTCCCTCCCTTCCCTTCTCACCTGGCCCTCTCATGCCCTCACCTGTTCTTCACGACCGCAGCCACATGATCCTTCAATGTGGGGACCAGGTGAGCCACAGCCATCATTACTGAGGATACCAGGCCGTGCAGTTGGATGGCAGCTGCACCCTTCACACTCCCACTCTGCGCCGCGCCCTGGGAGTGGGGAGAGGGGAGGTAGTGAGGGTTGAAAGTAAGTAATGTTTGTTTGTTTGTTTGTTTGTTTTTGTGTGTGTGTGTTGTTTTTTGAGCTGTAATGTCTCTGATGTGGGAAGTCTGAATTTTTATGATGTATTGAGTTATTTATGCAATTCTTTGTTTTTTATTGGTTTATTTACTTGTTTTTGTGTTTGTTTTAATGAATGTTGTGTATCTTGTTCTAACTAGTCTTGGTGTGTGTATGTGTGTGTATGTGTATGCATGTACTGCCACCAGGACACTTTCTCCTCTCTATACAGGACTGAGGGGCTGAGAGAGTGTGTGAGGGAGTGTAAGGTGAAAGCTGTGTGCCTTGTCTTGGCCACCACTGCTTCAGGACAAGACAGCGTTGGTACATGGACACAAAATGAATAAACAAATGAATCTGTAAGAAAAACCAAAGCACTGTCACACAAACACATCAAACACAACACA
This sequence comes from Scylla paramamosain, assembly GCF_035594125.1. NCBI lineage: Eukaryota > Metazoa > Arthropoda > Malacostraca > Decapoda > Portunidae > Scylla > Scylla paramamosain. The sequence continues at coordinate 45,116 of NC_087197.1, read as the reverse complement.
AAATAAACAGCAAAACCCTAAGAATCATTAAAAAAAACACTACTTTCTCACCTGTACGTGAAACATAACCCTCAGAATATCCACAATCACATCATCGGACCGGATCTCCAGCAGCAGCAGCATGAGGGTGGTGAACACAGCTTCCAGGTTTGCCAGGGTATTGTTGGCAAACTCACAGTTCTCCTGAGCCGACAGCAGGAGCTCTGTGCCCGACTTACGCCAGAAATTAACGTCCTGTCGCACCGGTTTGGCAAACGTCAGGCCCAGCTTGGTGATCTCCAGGCTGTGGGAGGAGGGAGAGAGTGACCAGAAGGAGCAAGAGCAAGAGGAGTAGGTAAAGATGAAGGAGGAGGAATGGTTTGAAGTTCTACAAGATGTGGTGGTGACAGTGACACTTAAGTTGAAAAGAGATGGAAAGAGATGAAAGTGGAGAAAACACACACACACACACACACACATACGTGCACATATGTTAAACAGGAAATAAGAAAGAGAAGAAAGCAGACACATAGACAATGCAGAAAACAGTGAGAAGAAAGAGAAGGAACATACAAACAATGAAGAAGAAGAAGAAAGAGAAGAAAACAGACACTCACACAACACACACAAAAGGAAAACAAACACACACACACACACACACACACACACACACACACACACACACACACACACACACACACACACACACAATAAACAAACAATGAAGGCCCCCAGACACTCACGTAGGTTTGGCCAGCTTGTGAGCATTGTGGTGCCGGTCAAGCAGTGTGTGCAGGATGTGTTGCACTGTCAGCCGCACCTCCGCATCGCTGGACATGCTCAAACGCATCAGCCGCACCAGGAACGACTGTGCGAATGTCTTGCTATACTGTTCTGTGGTGTATTTTGTCCCCACCTGTGTGTTTGAGGGTGTTAGGTTAGGTTAGGTTAGGCTCTCTCTCTCTCTTTCTCCTTTTTTGTCCTTCTCCCTTTTCATATTCTTGAATCTTAAATCACACACACACACACACACACACACACGCACATACCTTAAGGAGTGACTTGAGAAGAATATGTTGCAGCTTCACCTCTGCCTCAGGACGTTGCGAGCCTACGTCATCCACCCTGTCACTGCCGGGGACCTGAGGGTAAGGCAAGGGGTGGTGAAGGTGCTGAGGGTGATGGGCTAAGAGGGTGAAGGGGAAGGGGGAAGGATGATGGGATAACTAAAGGAGGAAGAGGAAGGGTGGTGAAGGTGGTCTGCTAACTGGTGACCTCTAGTGACCTTTATCAGTGACCTTAATTAGTGACCTTAATCAGTGACCTTAGTGCCTATTAGGAGATCTAGTGTGTGGGGGGTGAGTGCATACAGACAAACACACACACACACCTTTTTCAACATAAACATTACAAATTAACTTAAAAAAAAGACATTACAATTACAAACACAATTCAAAGCCCCACCCCGCCAAAAAAAAAAAAAAAATAATAATGATAATAATAATTACACACACACTCACCTTATTCAAGATAAACACCATGGAATCCACCTTCTGGTAATCTGGCAGGTGGTTCGCGTACTCCCCAAGTGCGTGGATGAGGGTCTCCTGGTACATCCTCTCCGCTGACCCCTCCTCTCCACTCGCCCCCCCCACCACTGAGGCTCGAATGTGCTCCAGAAGGGAATTAATGATCTCGATGACTGACGGACCTGGGGAGTGGATGAGTGGATGAGTGGATGGGATGAGTGTTTTTTTTATTTATTTTTTTATTTTACTGTTTCCTTGTGTTCCTGCAGACAGATGGTGGTTTGAATGACTGGTGGTCTTGAGTGTGGAGTGAAGGGGAGAGAAGAGGATAGAAAGGATGAGAAGAAGAGAGGGGAAGGGAAGAGAAGAGAAGAGAGGAGAAGAGAAGAGAAGAGAAGAGAAGGGAAGAGAAGGGAAGGAAAGGGAGGGAAAAAGAAAGAAAACAGTAAACACAAATAATATAAACACACACACACACACACACACACACACACATACCTATACACTCCCCGGCAGCGATGGGTATGACCTTCGACAGCACATCAGCAATGCCTGTTCTGATCTTTGCTGACTCACTCCCCTTCTCGTTAAGATGGCTCATGATAAGCTCAATGATCGTTATGCTGTACTGAACCTGTGGGGAGAACAAGGTCAGGTCAGAGGTCAGGTCAGAGGTCAGATTGTTAGTGTTGTTGATAGATAGGTTAGGTTAGTATTCTGTTGTTAGTGCCAAGTAAATAGGGAGATTTTGGGAAAGGGAAGGACTGGAGGAAGGGTAGAGAAAGGAAAGGGAGATGTAGAGAATGAAAGAGAAGGGATGGAATGGGAGAAAGAAGAGAAGGGGAAGGGAGGAAAAAGATAAAAAGAAAAAGAAGAGAAAAAAGAAGGAAAGAAGAAAAGTATAAACAAAACAGATATTTACTAACAAAAAATACATGATAAATAGCAAAACAATCTCTCTCTCTCTCTCACTCTCACCTGTATAGAGTACATAAGGATCTTGAACACCTGTACGGCAAATGTATTGTTGACCCAGAGCCCCTGCAAGTCCATGTGCCTGTAGGTGAGGATTACAAATGATATATGTAATGTCACTAGAACCTTGAAAATCCTTGCACCTTCACTATGACTGTTGATAATGCAGAAATTTAGTTAATCTGTCACTAGAACTATTAAAATACCCTTGAAAACCTGTGATACTTCAACTAGAGCCTTTTGGAAGCTGTGGAAGGTCTTAAAAGAGTGTTTCTGCTGTCAAAAATGTAGGAATCTTGTTAACCTGTCACTAGAACCATAAAAACACTATTGAACACCTGTGTCACTTCAACTAGAGGCTTTCGAAAGCAGTGAAATGTGTCACAAAAATATCACAGAACCTACGAGAGACACACACATACACACACACACAGACTCACATCAGCAGAGGCTTGACAACATTATGTATCTTGCCATAAGTGGCACGCGACACAAGCTCCCGTAAACACATTTCAGCCAATTCGTGTGGTTCCTTCTCTCCGTCCCCCTGGTGGTGGTGGTGGTGGTGGTTGTCTGGGGCATCTGCTGTGGGCTTGGTCTCCTGGTGGGGTAAAGGGCGGGGTTAGAGTTGAATGAGGGGGTGGGCAGAGGTCATGTATAGATGGTTCCAACTCCTCTACACTTCCTCAAATATTCTCTCCCTCTCTGTCCCTCACTCTGTCTCCTCCCTACCTCAGTGTACAAAGAGCTGTGTTGCATGTTGTACAGAAGTGATGGGACAATTTTTTCCATATGTGTGGGTAGCCAGATGTTCTCTCCAAGGTTGTCCCAGTCTGTTTTGCGCACCACACCCTGGGAGATGAAAGAACAGAGATAAGAACACAAGGGTTGGAGCAGGAAGCCGTCAGCCCTGCACATGACAGTCCCTGTACAAAACATACCTGCTTGTTTCCACCTGTCATTACCATAAGCTTGTGTAGTCATCTTTTAAAACTCTGTATTGACGCAGCACCAACAACACAGGTGCACAACTAAGAGAGGACAAGAAGGTACATTACTCACAGGGTACATGAGGGTACGAGAGGGTACAACTACACTACCGAGAGTCCACAAACCCACCTCCACACACCCAAACACCATCAAACACCACAAAAACACAATAAGGCAAGAATACCCACTCCTACACCTTTAAACATCCCAAAACTCACACATTTTAGTATAGCTACACCAACAAGAGTCCCCAACACAGACACACAGACACACACCTGCAGTCCCTTGATGCCAGCAGTCCTGAGATGCTTTCGTGTTGCCTCGTTGTCATCGTTGGAGTAACACATGCAGGAGAACTTGCTGACCAGGAAATCGTAGCGACGGTGATAAGAAGGAGTGTCTTCTCGGATGTTGGCGAACTTCTCAAACTGCGGGAGTGGTCGTGGGTGAGTGGTGGTGATAAACATGCCCTAAACATCCCCAAAACACCCCTGAAAATCTATTCTACACCCCAGAACATCCCTAAATATCCCTAAACAGCCCCAAACATCTTTCCCATACCCCAAAACATACTTGGAAACCTTCCCTACACCTCCCAAACACTCTTCCACTCTTAAACACCTCAAACACCCTTGCCAGCCCTTCCTACACCCCAGTGCACCTTAAGACACCCCCAGGACTCACCGACTGTGTGGCTCTCAGCTGAAGGGCAGGTTCGGTCGACTCAAGAAGCTTCTGTACCATTTGCAAGAAAGACTCGACGAAAAGATTGAGGTTGTTGGCGTGGCAGGAGATAAGCAGCTGGTCCAGGGCATCCATTGAGATGATGACGTATCCTGGTGGTGGTGGTGATGGTGGTGGTGGTGGTGGTTTACAAGAGGGAGTGAAAGAAATGTATTAATTGTTGTCATGTTGAAAAGGAATGCCAGCCCTCTCTCTCTCTCTCTCTCTCTCTCTCTCTCTCTCTCTCTCTCTCTCTCAAATGTAAATAAATGATACACTATTTATTTTTAGTATTCTGTATTGATTCTCTCTCTCTCTCTCTCTCTCTCTCTCTCTCTCTCTCTCTCTGTTTCTCTTCCTTGTTATCACATTTCCCTCCCTTTCTGTCTCTTTTTCCCATTTCCCTTCATTTACTTACATTTCCCATCTCCCCCTCCCTCCCCCCCTAGCACCCCTGACCCCACACCCCCTCCCCTCACCTGTCTTCCTTCTGTTGATGTCCCTGAACAACCTGTATGCTAGGTACTCCCCAATCCGGTCCAATTTGTCAGGGGAGTTCATAGCATACCACATCAGCTTGTCCATGTTACTCTTGACCAGTCCATCCTGCCGGGAGAAGAGCATGGATGGTTCGGACGGTTCGGATGGTTCGGATGGTTCAGGTGGTTCAGATGGTTATGGGTGGTTCAGGTAGGTTGGGTCATGCTAGCACCGATGAAGAAGAGGAATGCGTAATGGAGGTAATGGGAGCAGCAGGGTAAAGGAGAATGGGGTGAAATAAAGATAAACGTGAAAAATAATGCGCTGGGTGGCGTGGAACGGTAGGTGACGGAGCAAAATTGAAGGTTCACCCAAGACTGTCCATCTATCAAACTCCATCTCCTACGCACACAACGCCAACCACACACACCTGCCACCCAAAAACACCACACAAACGACTTAAAGCATCGGAAAAGCACCGGAAACGTCCGTAATACGCCCTTAACACCCCAAACCAGCGGCCACGGAGGAGATTCTGGACCCACCAAGCCGGTATGGGCCCATCAATACAACACATACGCAATTTTCACCCATTTCACTCAACACAAGGATCTCCCAGCGCACCCGCGAGGTCCTGGGGGTAATACTCATCCTTGGGGACGTACTGTTCGGCCATGGTGACTGTGTGGAAGGCGTGAGGCTGAGGGAGGTAAGGCTGGCAAGGAGGTCCTGAGCACACTGGCAGGAGGTGGAATGCGCGGAGCTGGTTGGACGCCGCCACCCTCACCTCCTCCATTGGTTATCTCACTACCCCGCCAGGCTTAAATGTCCTCGCCTCGCACCATGCTTATTATAAAGATCGTGAGGAAAAGATCATAGAGGAAAGATGAATAGGGTGTTGAAGAAGAATGAATGATTGAGTAGCAAGGAGATGAGAGAAGAAACGAGAGAGATGCGAGAAATTATACCTGGCTGCGTCAAAATTTACGCCGTTTAAATGCCCCTACCTCATGTCATGCTTATTAGAAAGCCCGTGAGGACCAGGAGGGAAGATCAACAGGAGGACCAGGAAGGAAGATCAAGAGGAGGGAAGATAAAATGAAATATGATGGAAGTGGTGAGGAAAACGAAAATAAAAAAGGCAGGTATACAAATTATATAAGGTTTGTCATGATTAATAGAGATGAATTATGAGATAAAGGACAAGGAGAAAGAATGTGAGGATAAAGAAGACATATATGCAATAGAAGAGGTGTACGGGGACGGGAATTATAAGATAAGAAGGGAAAGAGGACGAGAAGCATGACGGGGAGAAATAGGAAGTACATTGAGTCACGGTACGGTCTCAGCAGCGGTACCCTCGAATATTCCATCTTGCATCATGATGGCGTGATACATTCCTATTATAATTTTATCGTGAAATTTGTAGTCTAGGTGCGTGTATGTAAGAGATTTGTTTAATTTTTTTTTATTTCTATATTTTCTCTGTCTATTCTTCATCCGGCAGTTATTTTTTTCATGAGATGTCGAAATTTTGAATAAGGTATGAAGGAGTTAGATAAATAGGTATATATATATATATATATATATATATATATATATATATATATATATATATATATATATATATATATATATATATATATATATATCCTATTTCTACTTATTTTCGTGTTTTGGAAGCAAGGCGAGGTGATATTGCAAAACAGAATAAAGTCTCTTGTTGTGGTTATATAACGATATATATATATATATATATATATATATATATATATATATATATATATATATATATATATATATATATATATATATATATATATATATATATATATATATATATATATATATATATAACCACAACAAAAAGACTTTGTTCTGTTTTGCAATATTACCTCGCCTTGCTTCCAAAACACGAAAATAGGAAAATTATATATATATATATATATATATATATATATATATATATATATATATATATATATATATATATATATATATATATATATATATATATATATATATATATATATATATATATATATATATATATGTATATATATATATATATATATATATATATATATATATATATATATATATATATATATATATATATATATATATATATATATATATATATATATATATATATATATATATATATATGAGAGAGAGAGAGAGAGAGAGAGAGAGAGAGAGAGAGAGAGAGAGAGAGAGAGAGAGAGTTCTGAGCCAATACCTACGATATATATTAGTGTGCGTCATTTTATTAGTGTTAAGCCTGTTTCTTAACTTCATTTTGCTGGCCCTGTCCTTTACTTGTCTTATCGGGTGGAAGATTAAATGAGTGACGTGTGCTGCGTCACTCCTGTCTTGATCTTGATCCTAACTCTTCAGGTGGTTGGGGATCTTTCCTGAGCCTGGTCTTTGGATCGGTAACTCATGTAGAAACAGCAGCCGCTATTACTACTACTATTACTAGCAACAGCAGCTTCTACTACCGCTACTATTACTACACACGATATTATTTTCATTAATTTCCTTCCTCTCGTAAATATTCTGTCAATTCCCACCACCACTCAACACCACGCAAAAGGCCAGCCAGAGAGGGAGGTTTGCAACATACTGAGGCATGTGAATTAACGTCTATCAATTGTGTATCTCTTCATTTATCCCCCATACTCGTCCCGAACTCTATTACCCTCAATACCCCCCTACTCGTGCCCATACATCTGCATACCCGCCCTACAGACTGCCCCCTTCCCCCCACACGTGCACCTAATAGCTTCATATATCACAACGCACATTACAACACCCCTGACACACTTCTTATATAACACCTCCTTCCCAAAACACCTTAAAATCTGTCGTCTTAGCGCAAGCATCCTGCATCTAGCCTGACACCCCCCCATAACTATCGCCAACATGATTACAAAATTCCCAAAGCCCCAAAATAATCACACCAACATACACCGAAACATCCCCAAAACATACTCAAAGCACTGCAAAAAATGTACGCGCGCGCGCGCGTACATTTTCAAAACACACACACACACACACACACACACACACACACACACACACACACACACACACACACACAAACACTGCATAAGCATATGTACAACGAAAAACAAGGCAACACACACACACACACACACACACACACACACACACACACACACACACACACACACACACACACACACACTGCATAAGCATATGTCCAACGAAAGAAAAGGCAACACACACACACACACACACACACACACACACACACACACTGCATAAGCATCTGTACAACGAAAGACAAGGCAACACACACACACACACACACACACACACACACACACACACACACACACACACACACACACACACACACACTGCATATGCATCTGTACAACGAAAGACAAGGCAACACACACACACACACACACACACACACACACACACACACACACACACACACTGCATATGCATCTGTACAACGAAAGACAAGGCAACACACACACACACACACACACACACACACACACACACACACACACACACACTGCATAAGCATCTGTACAACGAAAGACAAGGCAACACACACACACACACACACACACACACACACACACACACACACACACACACACACACTGCATAAGCATCTGTACAACGTAAGACAAGGCAACATACACACACACACACACACACACACACACACACACACACACACACACACACACACACACACCACACACACACACACACACACACACACACACACTGCATCACCATCTGTACAACGAAAGATAAGGCAACACACACACACACACACACACACACACACACACACACACACACACACACACACACACACACTGCATCACCATCTGTACAACGAAAGATAAGGCAACACACACACACACACACACACACACACACACACACACTGCATCACCATCTGTACAACGAAAGATAAGGCAACACACACACACACACACACACACACACACACACACACACACACACACACACACACACACTGCATCACCATCTGTACAACGAAAGATAAGGCAACACACACACACACACACACACACACACACACACTGCATAAGGATCTGTACAACGTAAGACAAGGCAACACACACACACACACACACCTTGAAATACCTTGAAAAAAAAAACACTGAATATTTACTGGGAGGGACTGGAAAGGAGTTAGGGAAGGTACCAGGGGAAGGAGTTAGGGAAGGGAGGTAACGTCACGGCCTGGGGGGGGCTTGTGACGTCACGGCGGGGGGTTGATGACGTCACAGGGACCGCTATTTACGTACGTACGTATTTCATTTTGAAAATGACCCCTCTATAAAACGCAGCTAGACAGGAATGCTTTATAAATTCAGACTTGCCACACATTTTAACTAATGCCAAAAATAACAACACATTTCAAAACGCAGTAGTATTAAAGATATTTAAAAAGAAGTATCTGGAAACTGTTGGAACTTTCACCCCATTTAAAATCATTCAAATGTCCACCCATTCTGGCTTAAACATAACGGAAAACACTTTAAAAAATCTGAACTATTTTCTAAAAACATTTAAAGTGAGCTACAAGCACAAATAAAAAAATGTACCGAAAAAAAATTCAATATTATTGCAAGTTGAACACGAATAAAAACAAGTGTACGGTGCACGCATTTCACTGAGCGGGACGGCAACACACTTAAAAAAACACCAACTATTTTTTAAAACCAATAAGAACCTAGTACAGGCTGAAATAAAAAATCTAGTTATGGGACCGTAAAAAAATACGCCGAAAACGGCCCTCTTATTTACACAAAAACAACGCCAAAATCACCACTTTTCACGCAACACATGCGCTCAAATAACTTAAAAAACAACGAAATATTTTTACAAACCATAAAATCTTAGCTACAAGCCGAAATAAAATACTTCGGAAATCAAGGAAAATAATATTGGAACCGAGGGGGCAGGGGAGCCTTATCCAAGATGGCGGTCGGGGGCCAGGGGAGGGGACGACCAACCCTTCTCACTAATTTAAACCCTCGCCAAACTTAAACTAAGTAATGGCAGGTATATCTGACGAGCGGATATCAAAGCTAGGTCATGTGGCTCCGCTTTGCGACAGTATTGGTTTAAAACACTCACAGATAAGATAGATAATGGCAGATAAATAGAGATGACCCAGATTGTTTACATTATGATTAAGTTAAATTTTACGGTTTTTAGCAACGAGACGAGGCTGACATAGGGATATATTGTGCTGGAGGTTAGGTGAGATGCGTTAAAATGAGTTAAAACTGTGGATTGTTCAGTTATTCATTAAAAAGTTACGTTAAGTTACCTAAATTTATTCATTAAAAAGTTACGTTAAGTTACCTAAATTTATTCTGACACTTCCTGACCTTACCTTCCCTGTGGTGGTGATGGTGGTGGTCCTGCTTCCTCGTCACTATGGCTGGCTGTCTAGCACCTTCTCACAGCCAAACTTTTCTTTATTTTGCTTGTTTTTATCCACTGCTGCCTTCGGGTGTCTACTGCTAGAGCCCACGCCTTCCTCATTACCAGCTAAAGAAGGTTTAACTCATGGCTAAGCCTTGGCAGCCACTGTGTAGGCGTGGTTACACACACACACACAAAAAAAAAAAAAAAATTCCGTCAGGCTGGGAGTTGTACTAACGTACTAGCGTACTAACACCACCCATAGATGCGACACACTGACTGGTTTTGTCAGGCAGCACAGTTCAGCGTTGCCAGATTGTTTTGGCCGTATTATTGTACTACTTATTATTATTACTTATTATTACTTAATATTATTGTTACTACTAAACTGATAACGGTGTAGTTTGCTCATTACAATATACATGTCACCATACATACGTACACATTTGAACACCTTCACATACACACAAACACATGCAAACACACACCATTAACCCTTTCCACCCGCGCTATTTTGTTTCCATAGTTCAAATTGAATACAAAAAAAAAAAAAAAATAAATAAATAAATAAAAAAATCAGTAAAAGTCATGATTTTTTTTTTTGTTCTTGTTATTATCAAATGATTTTTTTACGTAAGGAAAACCAACAAAACATTATCAAAACCACAAATTTGAATAAGAAAAAAAAAAAGGATGGCTTCTGTGAAAATAAAAATAAATAAAAGGTAAATAAATAAACGTTTTCACACATCTTATTTATTAAAGTAACCCATACATAAAGCTGCAATCATGCACAGGACTGATACACGCACGCACGCACGCACACACACCTGAACATGAACAAAATACCTGAATATGAAACTGTGGCCCAATATTTGTGAATAAGACTAATAAATAAGAAAACATTACTGGTGTTGGTGGTGGTGATAATACTGGCAGTAGTAGTAGTAGTGGCAGTAGTAGTAGTAGTAGTAGTAGAAGTAGTAGAAGTAGTAGTAATAGTAGTAGTGATGTTAGTGTTAAGTTAGTAATAATAGTAGTGATGGTAGTGTTAAGTCTAAAAACGTAACATTTTCATTAACAATGACACACACACACACACACACACACACACAGGCACACTGTACAACAATTATTACACATCTAGGTGCCTACACCCCTCCCCCTCTCAGCCCACCTCCCCCCTCCACTAAGACTAAGAAGGCCTTTCAAGATATACAAAATTCACCCTTAAGATAAGACATGGAAGCAGAAATGTGGAGTATATTGTGAAAGAAAAATATAATAAATGAATAAAGAAAAAGAAATCTATTATTTGAAAGCCCAATATATATATTTTTGTATATATATATATATATATATATATATATATATATATATATATATATATATATATATATATATATATATATATATATATATATATATATATGTTTCTTCTTTTACTTTTCTCTTTATTAATTGAAAGAAAACCTGATAGAGAACAGACTTAAATATAAAACTTAATTATCTTTTTTTCATATTTCAACTATTTATTTTATATATATTTTCAACTTCAAACTATTTTTACTTTATCAAATGCATACATTCATTATTGTTATTTTCACATTTTCAACTGTCTTTTTAAAGCTTATATAATTTCCTTCAACTCAATCAAAGCCAAACAGGAATCTATACTACATACTTAACACATCATCCTGTTTTCTAATACTTCCTAAACTGGTGGTAGTATTTCACTCATTATCCACAAGATTAACTCAACCTCTAACATATTCTTTCTTATAAGTGACAAGATTATGATAGAAAGAGAGAAAGAGAGAGAGAGAGACACATAACTGCACTCTCTCTCTCTCTCTCTCTTAACATTCTGTCTTTCAAGACAGGATGGCAGTACTCTTAATTCAATCTCTTATCTATTTCCTCTACCATCAACGGGAGAGAGGGAGTGGGAGAGACATAACTGCACTCTCTCACTCTCTCCTCAGTTTGTCAGGAGTCACACAAACAGACCACCACACAGACAGTCTCCCAACTAAAGTCCACATTCTCAAACACTTCCACCTTCAATTTCAACTCTTTTCCTGATAAACAGTATTTTTCAAGGATGTTTTTATGACTACAGTGACAGTTTAACAATATTTCTACATAATCACTGGGGAAAGAGCAGTGAGAATGTGTATATTTCTCTATGTGGCCTTTGAAAATTGTATGCATGAGGGAAGGAACAGCTAAGAATGTAAGCCTTGAGGACAGACCTGCCACTGGGTAACAGAGAGCGTGGGGAGGAAGATCAAGGGGAAGACAGAGAGTGAGATGGAACTGCAGGTGATGGGAGGCACTGAGGAAGATGCAAGGGACAGAAACAACTGGAGGGGGCTTGTACATGATGCCCAATCCTTACTGGAGAAACAGCCAAGGGAGAGCAGAAGAAGGAGGAGGTAGTATTGGAAGATGTAAGGGAGAGAAACAGCTGGAGGGGACTTGTACATGACGCCAAACCCTCAAATGAGAACAACAACTGCATAAGCCATCTCTCCCACACCCAGTACTCCAACCTGGGTCCCCTACAGTGAGGCAAGCTGCTAGCCACTGCACCACCGCCCCACACACCCACACTGGCAACACTGTGACGGGTTTGTGTGAGTTTACAGTACTTTGTGTGGACTTAATTGGTAATGATACTTAATTCAAATGTTTAAATCTTTCTTTCCCTCTTTTGCTTATTATATTTACAGACATTTAATTGTAACTATCTAGTGTCTTGCTTCTAAAAGGCTGACATGCATACACATGCATGCACGCACACACACACGCACACGCTGGCTGTATGCTACTACTAGATGCATGAATATACACACAAATGCACACACACACACACACACACACACACATATGTATAGAGAGTCATAAATGCAAAATAGTTTGTTGGGAGTTTAAAAAGTGGTGAGAAACAAAATATTTGACAAAATATTATGAAAACAAAAAAAATATTATCTATACAAGTTATATAGTGGCAAAAACTGTCTTGTTTATTATTATTATTATTATTATTATTATTATTATTATTATTATTATTATTATTATCATCATTTCTCTTGTCTTGAGGATTTTACTAAACTGCTCTCTCTCTCTCTCTCTCTCTCTCTCTCTCTCTCTCTGTGTCTAAGCAATATATACAAATCAAGTCAAAAGGCAGAATTAACATTATTTTCTATTTCCGACACAATCCATCACTATGCTCACAACACACACACACACACACACACACACACAAACCATCTCACTGTAGAAATAAATAAAAAAAATAAAAGTCTAAATGTGAATTAAATTAAATATAAAATTGCTTAAGTTTAGTAAAGAAAATCTAAAACTTTAATCTCTATGAGTGGCCCCCCTTTCTCTCTCTCTCTCTCTCCCCCCCTCTCTCTCTCTCTCTCTCTCTCTCTCTCTCTCTCTCTCTCTCTCTCTCTCTCTCTCTCTCTAACACTGTATCAAACAATTATTTATCTTAGTTATCTCTTGGAATATAAAAGAGAATATTGTGTGTGTGTGTGTTTGTGTGTGTGTGTGTGTGTGTTTGGGCTTGAAAGAGAGGAAGGAGAGAGAGAGAGAGAGAGAGAGAGAGAGAGAGAGAGAGAGAGAGAGAGAGAGAGAGAGAGAGAGAGAGAGAGAGAGAGAGAGAGAGAGAGAGAGAGAGAGAGAGAGAGACACAAACTAATGTTAATAAATGATAATATCTGGGTAGGGAAGCTGGTAGGGGGAGTTGGAGGTGGCAGAGATGAGGGCAGCTGCGGAGTCACAAGTCGTAGCAGCTGTGGCGGTGGTGGTGGTGGCGGAGGCGGTGGTGGCGGTGGAGGAGGGCGGTGGAAGGCGGTTGAATATCTCCGTCAACTTATTGTGGAGGTTATCTGGCTGGCGTGCTTGGATTTTGGCAAACAGCGCTTCGAACGATTCTGTCATGAAGGCTTCTGTAATCTGACGTCTCTGCTTCTCTTCCTCTGCTTTCCGTTTCTGCTCTGGGCTCTCCATCAGCACCTTCTTGAGTGACTCGAAGGTGATCTCCTCCTCCAGTGGCTTCTGCAGTAGGGAGAGTGTCTGTCAGTGTCTGGGAGTGTCTGTGAGTTTCTGGGAGTGTCTGTGAGTATGTCTGAAAGTATGTGAGAGTGTCTGGGAGTATGTTTCTATGGCTATTATCTGCTGTGTGCATGTGGAAGTCTGCAGCCTATTCAAGGAAAGATTCTCAGCTAGACCTCTGTGTTGTATTGGCAACCTAACCAAACCCTGCCATCCTGAACCCTCTACTCCTCCACCCATCCACTCATCCACACCCAACCACATCCATTAACCCAGTCATCCACCCCTCGACTCCTCCACTCACCCTAGGCAGGCCGGGCGAGGAGCAGGCACTGTCCACCTCCACACTGATTGCGTTGATGTCCATGGCAGAGTTTGAGGTGTTGTGTCCCCCTGAGTGGCGACGCTTCATGCTGGACACACTGGCTGTTAATCGCTTCTCATCCAAGCTGTGGAGAGAGAGAGTGAGAGAGTGAGAGTGAGAGAGAATGTGGTGTTTTTAGAAAATTACTGTGTTTTTCTTTTGTCTCTGTTTGTGTCTGTTTGTTCTCAGTGGCTTAAATTATCGTGTTTTCGTTTGTATGTTTGTGTGTTTGTCAGGATGTCGGGAAAGAGGGAGAGAGAATAACTAGGCATTCTTAGGAAAATAGTGTCTATGTTTGTCTGTTTGTTCTTAATCACTTCAATTATCATGTGTTTATTTCTCTATTTATTAATTTCTCCCTATAACATCTTACATTCCAGTGCTTCTCATTGTCTGTCTATCTGTCTGTCTGTTTCTCTATTCTCTTTTTTGCATTCCCACCAACACCCCACTGTTACCTGCGGCCTTGTTATCACCTGCAGCTCCTGACTCACCTGGTGCCACTGAGAAGGTCAAGAACAGTGGCATTATCAAAGAGAAGGTCCTCGGGCAGGCCAGCAAAGGGCAGGGTTGGGTCGTACTGAGGCAGGAGGTCAGGCAACAGGTGGGTCGCGCGGTCTGACCTGTATTGGGGGAAATTGGGTTAGTGGAGGGAAGAGAGGAGGGAGAGACGGATTGGAGGTTTAGTGGAGGGAGGGAGGGAGGGAAATGTTGAGAGAGAGACAGAGAGAGAGAAAAGTGAATTGTAGAAGATAAAGTTTGTTTTCTACATTTCTCTTTCTCTCGTGTCTTTTTTCTTCCCTTTTTCTTTCTCTCTGTTTAATGGTCTTTTAATTTCTCTCTCTCTCTCTCTCTCTCTCTCTCTCTCTCTCTCTCTCTCTCTCTCTCTCTCTCTCTCTCTCTCCAACTCTCACTTTATCTGTTTTCTCTTCCTTGATGATTTTGTTTCTATCTCTGTCTCTCTCTTTTCTTCCTTGATAACGTGTTCATTGATCTTTTTAATTACCTTACTCTCTATCTATCTATCTATCTGTCTGTTTATCTATCCCTATCTATCTAGCTACCTTATCCTCCCTCCCTGCCTCTGTTCCCCATCCCCTCACCTATTTATTTACCTTACCATGTACCTATCAACTTTTCCCTCCCTTCCCTTCTCACCTGGCCCTCTCATGCCCTCACCTGTTCTTCACGACCGCAGCCACATGATCCTTCAATGTGGGGACCAGGTGAGCCACAGCCATCATTACTGAGGATACCAGGCCGTGCAGTTGGATGGCAGCTGCACCCTTCACACTCCCACTCTGCGCCGCGCCCTGAGAGTGGGGAGAGGGGAGGTAGTGAGGGTTGAAAGTAAGTAATGTTTGTTTGTTTGTTTGTTTGTGTGTGTGTGTGTGTGTGTTGTTTTTTGAGCTGTAATGTCTCTGATGTGGGAAGTCTGAATTTTTATGATGTATTGAGTTATTTATGCAGTTCTTTGTTTTTTATTGGTTTATTTACTTGTTTTTGTGTTTGTTTTAATGAATGTTGTGTATCTTGTCCTAGCTAGTCTTGGTGTGTGTATGTGTATGCATGTACTGCCACCAGGACACTTTCTCCTCTCTATACAGGACTGAGGGGCTGAGAGAGTGTGTGAGGGAGTGTAAGGTGAAAGCTGTGTGCCTTGTCTTGGCCACCACTGCTTCAGGACAAGACAGCGTTGGTACATGGACACAAAATAAATAAACAAATGAATCTGTAAGAAAAACCAAAGCACTGTCACACAAACACATCAAACACAACACAAAATAAACAGCAAAACCCTAAGAATCATTAAAAAAAACACTACTTTCTCACCTGTACGTGAAACATAACCCTCAGAATATCCACAATCACATCATCGGACCGGATCTCCAGCAGCAGCAGCATGAGGGTGGTGAACACAGCTTCCAGGTTTGCCAGGGTATTGTTGGCAAACTCACAGTTCTCCTGAGCCGACAGCAGGAGCTCCGTGCCCGACTTACGCCAGAAATTAACGTCCTGTCGCACCGGTTTGGCGAACGTCAGGCCCAGCTTGGTGATCTCCAGGCTGTGGGAGGAGGGAGAGAGTGACCAGAAGGAGCAAGAGCAAGAGGAGTAGGTAAAGATGAAGGAGCAGGACTGGTTTGCTGTTCTCCAAGATGTGGTGGTGACACTGACACTTAAGTTGAAAAGAGATGGAAAGAGATGAAAGTGGAGAAAACACACACACACACACACACACACACACACACACACACACACACACACACACACACACACACGTGCACATATGTTAAACAGGAAATAAGAAAGAGAAGAAAGCAGACACATAGACAATGCAGAAAACAGTGAGAAGAAAGAGAAGGAACATACAAACAATGAAGAAGAAGAAGAAAGAGAAGAAAACAGACACTCACACAACACACACAAAAGGAAAACAAACACACACACACACACACACAATAAACAAACAATGAAGGCCCCCAGACACTCACGTAGGTTTGGCCAGCTTGTGAGCATTGTGGTGCCGGTCGAGCAGTGTGTGCAGGATGTGTTGCACTGT
Organism: Scylla paramamosain; assembly: GCF_035594125.1. Classification (NCBI taxonomy): domain Eukaryota; kingdom Metazoa; phylum Arthropoda; class Malacostraca; order Decapoda; family Portunidae; genus Scylla; species Scylla paramamosain. Next base: position 27,979 of record NC_087197.1, on the reverse strand, counting down.
CAGCCGCACCTCCGCATCGCTGGACATGCTCAAACGCATCAGCCGCACCAGGAACGACTGTGCGAATGTCTTGCTGTACTGTTCTGTGGTGTATTTCGTCCCCACCTGTGTGTTTGAGGGTGTTAGGTTAGGTTAGGTTAGGCTCTCTCTCTCTCTTTCTCCTTTTTTGTCCTTCTCCCTTTTCATATTCTTGAATCTTAAATCACACACACACACACACACACACGCACATACCTTAAGCAGTGACTTGAGAAGAATATGTTGCAGCTTCACCTCTGCCTCAGGACGTTGCGAGCCTACGTCATCCACCCTGTCACTGCCGGGGACCTGAGGGTAAGGCAAGGGGTGGTGAAGGTGCTGAGGGTGATGGGCTAAGAGGGTGAAGGGGAAGGGGGAAGGATGATGGGATAACTAAAGGAGGAAGAGGAAGGGTGGTGAAGGTGGTCTGCTAACTGGTGACCTCTAGTGACCTTTATCAGTGACCTTAATTAGTGACCTTAATCAGTGACCTTAGTGCCTATTAGGAGATCTAGTGTGTGGGGGGTGAGTGCATACAGACAAACACACACACACACACCTTTTTCAACATAAACATTACAAATTAACTTAAAAAAAAAGACATTACAATTACAAACACAATTCAAAGCCCCACCCCCCAAAAAAAAAAAAAAATAATAATAATGATAATAATAATTACACACACACTCACCTTATTCAAGATAAACACCATGGAATCCACCTTCTGGTAATCTGGCAGGTGGTTCGCGTACTCCCCAAGTGCGTGGATGAGGGTCTCCTGGTACATCCTCTCCGCTGACCCCTCCTCTCCACTCGCCCCCCCCACCACTGAGGCTCGAATGTGCTCCAGAAGGGAATTAATGATCTCGATGACTGACGGACCTGGGGAGTGGATGAGTGGATGAGTGGATGAGTGGATGGGATGAGTGTTTTTTATTTATTTTTTTATTTTACTGTTTCCTTGTGTTCCTGCAAACAGATGGTGGTTTGAATGACTGGTGGTCTTGAGTGGAGAGTGAAGGGGAGAGAAGAGGACAGAAAGGATGAGAAGAAGAGAGGGGAAGGGAAGAGAAGAGAGGAGAAGAGAAGAGAAGAGAAGAGAAGAGAAGGGAAGAGAAGGGAAGGAAAGGGAGGGAAAAAGAAAGAAAACAGTAAACACAAATAATATAAACACACACACACACACACACACACACACACACACACACACACACATACCTATACACTCCCCGGCAGCGATGGGTATGACCTTCGACAGCACATCAGCAATGCCTGTTCTGATCTTTGCTGACTCACTCCCCTTCTCGTTAAGATGGCTCATGATAAGCTCAATGATCGTTATGCTGTACTGAACCTGTGGGGAGAACAAGGTCAGGTCAGAGGTCAGGTCAGAGGTCAGATTGTTAGTGTTGTTGATAGATAGGTTAGGTTAGTATTCTGTTGTTAGTGCCAAGTAAATAGGGAGATTTTGGGAAAGGGAAGGACTGGAGGAAGGGTAGAGAAGGGAAAGGGAGATGTAGAGAATGAAAGAGAAGGGATGGAAAGGGAGAAAGAAGGGAAGGGGAAGGGAGGAAAAAGATAAAAAGAAAAAGAAGAGAAAAAAAAGAAGGAAAGAAGAAAAGTATAAACAAAACAGATATTTACTAACAAAAAATACATGATAAATAGCAAAACAATCTCTCTCTCTCACTCTCACCTGTATAGAGTACATAAGGATCTTGAACACCTGTACGGCAAATGTATTGTTGACCCAGAGCCCCTGCAAGTCCATGTGCCTGTAGGTGAGGATTACAAATGATATATGTAATGTCACTAGAACCTTGAAAATCCTTGCACCTTCACTATGACTGTTGATGATGCAGAAATTTAGTTAATCTGTCACTAGAACCATTAAAATACCCTTGAAAACCTGTGATACTTCAACTAGAGCCTTTTGGAAGCTGTGGAAGGTCTTAAAAGAGTGTTTCTGCTGTCAAAAATGTAGGAATCTTGTTAACCTGTCACTAGAACCATAAAAACACTATTAAACACCTGTGTCACTTCAAGTAGAGGCTTTCGAAAGGAGTGAAATGTGTCACAAAAATATCACAGAACCTACAAAGAGACACACACACATACACACACACAGACTCACATCAGCAGAGGTTTGACAACATTATGTATCTTGCCATAAGTGGCACGCGACACAAGCTCCCGTAAACACATTTCAGCCAATTCGTGTGGTTCCTTCTCTCCGTCCCCCTGGTGGTGGTGGTGGTGGTGGTTGTCTGGGGCATCTGCTGTGGGCTTGGTCTCCTGGTGGGGTAAAGGGCGGGGTTAGAGTTGAATGAGGGGGTGGGCAGAGGTCATGTATAGATGGTTCCAACTCCTCTACACCTCATCAAATATTCTCTCCTTCTCTGCCCCTCACTCTGTCTCCTTCCTACCTCAGTGTACAAAGAGCTGTGTTGCATGTTGTACAGAAGTGATGGGACAATTTTTTCCATATGTGTGGGTAGCCAGATGTTCTCTCCAAGGTTGTCCCAGTCTGTTTTGCGCACCACACCCTGGGAGATGAAAGAACAGGGATAAGAACACAAGGGTTGGAGCAGGAAGCCGTCAGCCCTGCACATGACAGTCCCTGTACAAAACATACCTGCCTGTTTCCACCTGTCATTACCATAAGCTTGTGTAGTCACCTTTTAAAACTCTGTATTGACGCAGCACCAACAACACAGGTGCACAACTAAGAGAGGACAAGAAGGTACATTACTCACAGGGTACATGAGGGTACGAGAGGGTACAACTACACTACCGAGAGTCCACAAACCCACCTCCACACACCCAAACACCATCAAACACCACAAAAACACAATAAGGCAAGAATACCCACTCCGACACCTTTAAACATCCCAAAACTCACACATTTTAGTATAGCTACACCAACAAGAGTCCCCAACACAGACACACAGACACACACCTGCAGTCCCTTGATGCCAGCAGTCCTGAGATGCTTTCGTGTTGCCTCGTTGTCATCGTTGGAGTAACACATGCAGGAGAACTTGCTGACCAGGAAATCGTAACGACGGTGATAAGAAGGAGTGTCTTCTCGGATGTTGGCGAACTTCTCAAACTGCGGGAGTGGTCGTGGGTGAGTGGTGGTGATAAACATGCCCTAAACATCCCCAAAACACCCCTGAAAATCTATTCTACACCCCAGAACATCCCTAAATACCCCTAAACAGCCCCAAACATCTTTCCCATACCCCAAAACATACTTGGAAACCTTCCCTACACCTCCCAAACACTCTTCCACTCTTAAACACCTCAAACACCCTTGTCACAGCCCTTCCTACACCCCAGCACACCTTAAGACACTCCCAGGACTCACCGACTGTGTGGCTCTCAGCTGAAGGGCAGGTTCGGTTGACTCAAGAAGCTTCTGTACCATTTGCAAGAAAGACTCGACGAAAAGATTGAGGTTGTTGGCGTGGCAGGAGATAAGCAGCTGGTCCAGGGCATCCATTGATATGATGACGTATCCTGCAGGTGGTGGTGGTGGTGGTGGTGGTTTACAAGAGGGAGTGAAAGAAATGTATTAATTGTTGTCATGTTGAAAAGGAATGCCAGCCCTCTCTCTCTCTCTCTCTCTCTCTCAAATGTAAATAAATGATACACTATTTATTTTTAGTATTCTGTATTGATTCTCTCTCTCTCTCTCTCTCTCTCTCTCTCTCCCCTGTTATCACATTTCCCTCCCTTTCTGTCTCTTTTTCCCATTTCCCTTCATTTACTTACATTTCCCATCTCCCCCTCCCTCCCCCCCTAGCACCCCTGACCCCACACCCCCTCCCCTCACCTGTCTTCCTTCTGTTGATGTCCCTGAACAACCTGTATGCTAGGTACTCCCCAATCCGGTCCAATTTGTCAGGGGAGTTCATAGCATACCACATCAGCTTGTCCATGTTACTCTTGACCAGTCCATCCTGCCGGGAGAAGAGCATGGATGGTTCGGACGGTTCGGATGGTTCGGATGGTTCAGGTGGTTCAGATGGTTATGGGTGGTTCAGGTAGGTTGGGTCATGCTAGCACCGATGAAGAAGAGGAATGCGTAATGGAGGTAATGGGAGCAGCAGGGTAAAGGAGAATGGGGTGAAATAAAGATAAACGTGAAAAATAATGCGCTGGGTGGCGTGGAACGGTAGGTGACGGAGCAAAATTGAAGGTTCACCCAAGACTGTCCATCTATCAAACTCCATCTCCTACGCACACAACGCCAACCACACACACCTGCCACCCAAAAACACCACACAAACGACTTAAAGCATCGGAAAAGCACCGGAAACGTCCGTAATACGCCCTTAACACCCCAAACCAGCGGCCACGGAGGAGATTCTGGACCCACCAAGCCGGTATGGGCCCATCAATACAACACATACGCAATTTTCACCCATTTCACTCAACACAAGGATCTCCCAGCGCACCCGCGAGGTCCTGGGGGTAATACTCATCCTTGGGGACGTACTGTTCGGCCATGGTGACTGTGTGGAAGGCGTGAGGCTGAGGGAGGTAAGGCTGGCAAGGAGGTCCTGAGCACACTGGCAGGAGGTGGAATGCGCGGAGCTGGTTGGACGCCGCCACCCTCACCTCCTCCATTGGTTATCTCACTACCCCGCCAGGCTTAAATGTCCTCGCCTCGCACCATGCTTATTATAAAGATCGTGAGGAAAAGATCATAGAGGAAAGATGAATAGGGTGTTGAAGAAGAATGAATGATTGAGTAGCAAGGAGATGAGAGAAGAAACGAGAGAGATGCGAGAAATTATACCTGGCTGCGTCAAAATTTACGCCGTTTAAATGCCCCTACCTCATGTCATGCTTATTAGAAAGCCCGTGAGGACCAGGAGGGAAGATCAACAGGAGGACCAGGAAGGAAGATCAAGAGGAGGGAAGATAAAATGAAATATGATGGAAGTGGTGAGGAAAACGAAAATAAAAAAGGCAGGTATACAAATTATATAAGGTTTGTCATGATTAATAGAGATGAATTATGAGTTAAAGGACAAGGAGAAAGAATGTGAGGATAAAGAAGACATATATGCAATAGAAGAGGTGTACGGGGACGGGAATTATAAGATAAGAAGGGAAAGAGGACGAGAAGCATGACGGGGAGAAATAGGAAGTACATTGAGTCACGGTACGGTCTCAGCAGCGGTACCCTCGAATATTCCATCTTGCATCATGATGGCGTGATACATTCCTATTATAATTTTATCGTGAAATTTGTAGTCTAGGTGCGTGTATGTAAGAGATTTGTTTAATTTTTTTTTATTTCTATATTTTCTCTGTCTATTCTTCATCCGGCAGTTATTTTTTTCATGAGATGTCGAAATTTTGAATAAGGTATGAAGGAGTTAGATAAATAGGTATATATATATATATATATATATATATATATATATATATATATATATATATATAT
>NC_087197.1:17500-20000 GCF_035594125.1 Scylla paramamosain | reverse complement strand
TCTGTACAACGAAAGATAAGGCAACACACACACACACACACACACACACACACACACACACACACACACACACACACTGCATAAGCATCTGTACAACGTAAGACAAGGCAACACACACACACACACACCTTGAAATACCTTGAAAAAAAAAACACTGAATATTTACTGGGAGGGACTGGAAAGGAGTTAGGGAAGGTACCAGGGGAAGGAGTTAGGGAAGGAGTTAGGGAAGGTAACGTCACGGCCTGGGGGGGGCTTGTGACGTCACGGCTGGGGGTTGATGACGTCACAGGGACCGCTATTTACGTACGTACGTATTTCATTTTGAAAATGACCCCTCTAAAAAACGCAGCTAGACAGGAATGCTTTATAAATTCAGACTTGCCACACATTTTAACTAATGCCAAAAATAACAACACATTTCAAAACGCAGTAGTATTAAAGATATTTAAAAAGAAGTATCTGGAAACTGTTGGAACTTTCACCCCATTTAAAATCATTCAAATGTCCACCCATTCTGGCTTAAACATAACGGAAAACACTTTAAAAAATCTGAACTATTTTCTAAAAGCATTTAAAGTGAGCTACAAGCACAAATAAAAAAATGTACCGAAAAAAAATTCAATATTATTGCAAGTTGAACACGAATAAAAACAAGTGTACGGTGCACGCATTTCACTGAGCGGGACGGCAACACACTTAAAAAAACACCAACTATTTTTTAAAACCAATAAGAACCTAGTACAGGCTGAAATAAAAAATCTAGTTATGGGACCGTAAAAAAATACGCCGAAAACGGCCCTCTTATTTACACAAAAACAACGCCAAAATCACCACTTTTCACGCAACACATGCGCTCAAATAACTTAAAAAACAACGAAATATTTTTACAAACCATAAAATCTTAGCTACAAGCCGAAATAAAATACTTCGGAAATCAAGGAAAATAATATTGGAACCGAGGGGGCAGGGGAGCCTTATCCAAGATGGCGGTCGGGGGCCAGGGGAGGGGACGACCAACCCTTCTCACTAATTTAAACCCTCGCCAAACTTAAACTAAGTAATGGCAGGTATATCTGACGAGCGGATATCAAAGCTAGGTCATGTGGCTCCGCTTTGCGACAGTATTGGTTTAAAACACTCACAGATAAGATAGATAATGGCAGATAAATAGAGATGACCCAGATTGTTTACATTATGATTAAGTTAAATTTTACGGTTTTTAGCAACGAGACGAGGCTGACATAGGGATATATTGTGCTGGAGGTTAGGTGAGATGCGTTAAAATGAGTTAAAACTGTGGATTGTTCAGTTATTCATTAAAAAGTTACGTTAAGTTACCTAAATTTATTCATTAAAAAGTTACGTTAAGTTACCTAAATTTATTCTGACACTTCCTGACCTTACCTTCCCTGTGGTGGTGATGGTGGTGGTCCTGCCTCCTCGTCACTATGGCTGGCTGTCTAGCACCTTCTCACAGCCAAACTTTTCTTTATTTTGCTTGTTTTTATCCACTGCTGCCTTCGGGTGTCTACTGCTAGAGCCCACGCCTTCCTCATTACCAGCTAAAGAAGGTTTAACTCATGGCTAAGCCTTGGCAGCCACTGTGTAGGCGTGGTTACACACACACACACACACACAAAAAAAAAAAATTCCGTCAGGCTGGGAGTTGTACTAACGTACTAGCGTACCAACACCACCCATAGATGCGACACACTGACTGGTTTTGTCAGGCAGCACAGTTCAGCGTTGCCAGATTGTTTTGGCCGTATTATTGTACTACTTATTATTATTACTTATTATTACTTAATATTATTGTTACTACTAAACTGATAACGGTGTAGTTTGCTCATTACAATATACATGTCACCATACATACGTACACATTTGAACACCTTCACATACACACAAACACATGCAAACACACACCATTAACCCTTTCCACCCGCGCTATTTTGTTTCCATAGTTCAAATTGAATACAAAAAAAAAAAAAATAAATAAATAAATAAATAAAAAAATCAGTAAAAGTCATGATTTTTTTTTTTGTTCTTGTTATTATCAAATGATTTTTTTACGTAAGGAAAACCAACAAAACATTATCAAAACCACAAATTTGAATAAGAAAAAAAAAAAGGATGGCTTCTGTGAAAATAAAAATAAATAAAAGGTAAATAAATAAACGTTTTCACACATCTTATTTATTAAAGTAACCCATACATAAAGCTGCAATCATGCACAGGACTGATACACGCACGCACGCACGCACACACACCTGAACATGAACAAAATACCTGAATATGAAACTGTGGCCCAATATTTGTGAATAAGACTAATAAATAAGAAAACATTACTGGTGTTGGTGGTGGTGATAATACTGGCAGTAGTAGTAGTAGTGGCAGTAGTAGTAGTAGTAGTAGTAGAAGTAGTAGAAGTAGTAGTAATAGTAGTAGTGATGTTAGTGTTAAGTTAGTAATAATAGTAGTGATGGTAGTGTTAAGT
>NC_087197.1:7500-12500 GCF_035594125.1 Scylla paramamosain | reverse complement strand
GTGAATGTGTGTGTGTGTGTGTATGTGTATGCATGTACATGCCACCAGGACACTTTCTCCTCTCTATACAGGACTGAGGGGCTGAGGAGAGTGTGTGAGGGAGTGTAAGGTGAAAGCTGTGTGCCTTGTCTTGGCCACCACTGCTTCAGGACAAGACAGCGTTGGTACATGGACACAAGAAATAAATAAACAAATGAATCTGTAAGAAAAACCAAAGCACTGTCACACAAACACATCAAACACAACACAAAATAAACAGCAAAACCCTAAGAATCATTAAAAAAAAACACTACTTTCTCACCTGTACGTGAAACATAACCCTCAGAATATCCACAATCACATCATCGGACCGGATCTCCAGCAGCAGCAGCATGAGGGTGGGTGAACACAGCTTCCAGGTTTGCCAGGGTATTGTTGGCAAACTCACAGTTCTCCTGAGCCGACAGCAGGAGCTCCGTGCCCGACTTACGCCAGAAATTAACGTCCTGTCGCACCGGTTTTGGCGAACGTCAGGCCCAGCTTGGTGATCTCCAGGCTGTGGGAGGAGGGAGAGAGTGACCAGATGGAGCAAGAGCAAGAGGAGTAGGTAAAGATGAAGGGAGGAGGACTGGTTAGGTGTTCTCCAAGATGTGGTGGTGACAGTGACACTTAAGTTGAAAAGAGATGGAAAGAGATGAAAGTGGAGAAAACACACACACACACACACACACACACACACACACACACACACACACACACACACACACACACACACGTGCACATATGTTATAAACAGGAAATAAGAAAGAGAAGAAAGCAAGACACATAGACAATGCAGAAAAACAGTGAGAAGAAAGAGAAGGAACATACAAACAATGAAGAAGAAGAAGAAGAGGAGAAGAAAACAGACACTCACACAACACACACACAAAAGGAAAAACAAACACACACACACACACACACACACACAATAAACAAACAATGAAGGCCCCCAGACACTCACGTAGGTTTGGCCAGCTTGTGAGCATTGTGGTGCCGGTCGAGCAGTGTGTGCAGGATGTGTTGCACTGTCAGCCGCACCTCCGCATCGCTGGACATGCTCAAACGCATCAGCCGCACCAGGAACGGGACTGTGCGAATGTCTTGCTGTACTGTTCTGTGGTGTATTTCGTCCCCACCTGTGTGTTTGAGGGTGTTAGGTTAGGTTAGGTTAGGCTCTCTCTCTCTCTTTTTCCTTTTTTGTCCTTCTCCCTTTTCATATTCTTGAATCTTAAATCACACACACACACACACACACACACACGCACATACCTTAAGCAGTGACTTGAGAAGAATATGTTGCAGCTTCACCTCTGCCTCAGGACGTTGTGAGCCTACGTCATCCACCCTGTCACTGCCGGGGACCTGAGGGTAAGGCAAGGGGTGGTGAAGGTGCTGAGGGTGATGGGCTAAGAGGATGAAGGGGAAGGGGGAAGGATGATGGGATAACTAAAGGAGGAAGAGGAAGGGTGGTGAAGGTGGTCTGCTAACTGGTGACCTCTAGTGACCTTTATCAGTGACCTTAATTAGTGACCTTAATCAGTGACCTTAGTGCCTATTAGGAGATCTAGTGTGTGGGGGGTGAGTGCATACAGACAAACAAACACACACACACCACACACACACACACCTTTTTCAACATAAACATTAAAAATTAACTTTAAAAAAAAGACATTACAATTACAAACACAATTCAAAGCCCCACCCCCCCCAATAAAAAAAAAAAAAAATAATAATAATGATAATAATAATTACACACACACTCACCTTATTCAAGTATAAACACCATGGAATCCACCTTCTGGTAATCTGGCAGGTGGTTCGCATACTCCCCAAGTGCGTGGATGAGGGTCTCCTGGTACATCCTCTCCGCTGACCCCTCCTCTCCACTCGCCCCCCCCACCACTGAGGCTCGAATGTGCTCCAGAAGGGAATTAATGATCTCGATGACTGACGGACCTGGGGAGTGGAATGAGTGGATGAGTGGATGGGATGAGTGTTTTTTTTATTTATTTTTTTATTTTACTGTTTCCTTGTGTTCCTGCAGACAGATGGTGGTTTTGAATGACTGGTGGTCTTAAGTGGAGAGTGAAGGGGGAGAGAAGAGGACAGAAAGGATGAGAAGAAGAGAGGGGAAGGGAAGAGAAGAGAGGAGAAGAGAAGAGAGAGAAGAGAAGAGAAGAGAAGGGAAGAGAAGGGAAGGAAAGGGAGGGAAAAAAGAAAGAGAAACAGTAAACACAAATAATATAAACACACACACACACACACACACACACACATACCTATACACTCCCCGGCAGCGATGGGTATGACCTTCGACAGCACATCAGCAATGCCTGTTCTGATCTTTGCTGACTCACTCCCCTTCTCGTTAAGATGGCTCATGATAAGCTCAATGATCGTTATGCTGTACTGAAACCTGTGGGGAGAACAAGGTCAGGTCAGAGGTCAGGTCAGAGGTCAGATTGTTAGTGTTGTTGATAGATAGGTTAGGTTAGTATTCTGTTGTTAGTGCCAAGTAAATAGGGAGATTTTGGGAAAGGGAAGGACTGGAGGAAGGGTAGAGAAGGGAAAGGGATGGGGTAGAGAATGAAAGAGAAGGGATGGATAGGGAGAAAGAAGGGAAGGGGAAGGGAGGAAAAAGATAAAAAGAAAAAGAAGAGAAGAAAGAAGGAAAGAAGAAAAGTATAAACAAAACAGATATTTACTAACAAAAAAATACATGATAAATAGCAAAACAATCTCTCTCTCTCTCTCACTCTCACCTGTATAGAGTACATAAGGATCTTGAACACCTGTACGGCAAATGTATTGTTGACCCCAGAGCCCCTGCAAGTCCATGTGCCTGTAGGTGAGGATTACAAATGATATATGTAGTGTCACTAGAACCTTGAAAATCCTTGCACCTTCACTATGACTGTTGATAATGCAGAAATTTAGTTAATCTGTCACTAAAACTATTAAAATACCTTTGAAAACCTGTGATACTTCAACTAGAGCCTTTTGGAAGCTGTGGAAGGTCTTAAAAGAGTGTTTCTGCTGTCAAAAATGTAGGAATCTTGTTAACCTGTCACTAGAACCATAAAAACACAATGAACACCTGTGTCACTTCAACTAGAGGCTTTCGAAAGCAGTGAAATGTGTCACAAAAATATCACAGAACCTACGAGAGACACACACACATACACACACACAGACTCACATCAGCAGAGGCTTGACAACATTATGTATCTTGCCATAAGTGGCACGCGACACAAGCTCCCGTAAACACATTTCAGCCAATTCGTGTGGTTCCTTCTCTCCGTCCCCCTGGTGGTGGTGGTGGTGGTGGTTGTCTGGGGCATCTGCTGTGGGCTTGGTCTCCTGATGGGGTAAAGGGGAGGGTTAGAGTTGAATGAGGGGGTGGGCAGAGGTCATGTATAGATGGTTCCAACTCCTCTACACCTCATCAAATATTCTCTCCTTCTTTGTCCCTCACTCTGTCTCCTCCCTACCTCAGTGTACAGAGAGCTGTGTTGCATGTTGTACAGAAGTGATGGGACAATTTTTTCCATATGTGTGGGTAGCCAGATGTTCTCTCCAAGGTTGTCCCAGTCTGTTTTGCGCACCACACCCTGGGAGATGAAAGAACAGAGATGAGAACACAAGGGTTGGTGCAGGAAGCCGTCAGCCCTGCACATGACAGTCCCTGTACAAAACATACCTGCCTGTTTCCACCTGTCATTACCATAAGCTTGTGTAGTCACCTTTTAAAACTCTGTATTGACGCAGCACCAACAACACAGGTGCACAACTAAGAGAGGACAAGAAGGTACATTACTCACAGGGTACATGAGGGTACGAGAGGGTACAACTACACTACCAAGAGTCCACAAACCCACCTCCACACACTCAAACACCATCAAACACCACAAAAAACACAATAAGGCAAGAATACCCACTCCGACACCTTTAAACATCCCAAAACTCACACATTTTAGTATAGCTACACCAACAAGAGTCCCCAACACAGACACACAGACACACAGACACACACCTGCAGTCCCTTGATGCCAGCAGTCCTGAGATGCTTTCGTGTTGCCTCGTTGTCATCGTTGGAGTAACACATGCAGGAGAACTTGCTGACCAGGAAATCGTAGCGACGGTGATAAGAAGGAGTGTCTTCTCGTATGTTGGCGAACTTCTCAAACTGCGGGAGGTGGGGTCGTGGGTGAGTGGTGGTGATAAACATGCCCTAAACATCCCCAAAACACCCCTGAAAATCTATTCTACACCCCAGAACATCCCTAAATACCCCCTAAACAGCCCCAAACATCTTTCCCATACCCCAAAACATACTTGGAAACCTTCCCTACACCTCCCAAACACTCTTCCACTCTTAAACACCTCAAACACCCTTGCCAGCCCTTCCTACACCCCAGCACACCTTAAGATACTCCCAGGACTCACCGACTGTGTGGCTCTCAGCTGAAGGGGCAGGTTCGGTTGACTCAAGAAGCTTCTGTACCATTTGCAAGAAAGACTCGACGAAAAGATTGAGGTTGTTGGCGTGGCAGGAGATAAGCAACTGGTCCAGGGCATCCATTGAGATGATGACGTATCCTGCATGGTGGTGGTGGTGGTGGTTTACAAGAGGGAGTGAAAGAAATGTATTAATTGTTGTCATGTTGAAAAGGAATGCCAGCCCTCTCTCTCTCTCTCTCTCTCTCTCTCTCTCTCTCTCTCTCTCTCTCTCTCTCTCTCTCTCTCTCTCTCTCTCTCTCTCAAATGTAAATAAATGATACACTATTTATTTTTAGTATTCTGTATTGATTCTCTCTCTCTCTCTCTCTCTCTCTCTCTCTCTCTCTCTCTCTCCATTTCTCTTCCCTGTTATCACATTTCCCTCCCTTTCTGTCTCTTTTTCCCATTTCCCTTCATTTACTTACATTTCCCATCTCCCCCTCCCTCCCCCCCTAGCACCCCTGACCCCACACCCCCGT
>NC_087196.1:10635857-10648424 GCF_035594125.1 Scylla paramamosain | reverse complement strand
GGCCTGGCCTGGCCTGGCCTGGCCTGGCCTGGCCTGGCCTGGCCTGGCCTGGCCTGGCCTGGCCTGGCCTGGCCTGGCCTGGCCTGGCCTGGCCTGGCCTGGCCTGGCCTGGCCTGGCCTGGCCTGGCCTGGCCTGGCCTGGCCTGGCCTGGCCTGGCCTGGCCTGGCCTGGCCTGGCCTGGCCTGGCCTGGCCTGGCCTGGCCTGGCCTGGCCTGGCCTGGCCTGGCCTGGCCTGGCCTGGCCTGGCCTGGCCTGGCCTGGCCTGGCCTGGCCTGGCCTGGCCTGGCCTGGCCTGGCCTGGCCTGGCCTGGCCTGGCCTGGCCTGGCCTGGCCTGGCCTGGCCTGGCCTGGCCTGGCCTGGCCTGGCCTGGCCTGGCCTGGCCTGGCCTGGCCTGGCCTGGCCTGGCCTGGCCTGGCCTGGCCTGGCCTGGCCTGGCCTGGCCTGGCCTGGCCTGGCCTGGCCTGGCCTGGCCTGGCCTGGCCTGGCCTGGCCTGGCCTGGCCTGGCCTGGCCTGGCCTGGCCTGGCCTGGCCTGGCCTGGCCTGGCCTGGCCTGGCCTGGCCTGGCCTGGCCTGGCCTGGCCTGGCCTGGCCTGGCCTGGCCTGGCCTGGCCTGGCCTGGCCTGGCCTGGCCTGGCCTGGCCTGGCCTGGCCTGGCCTGGCCTGGCCTGGCCTGGCCTGGCCTGGCCTGGCCTGGCCTGGCCTGGCCTGGCCTGGCCTGGCCTGGCCTGGCCTGGCCTGGCCTGGCCTGGCCTGGCCTGGCCTGGCCTGGCCTGGCCTGGCCTGGCCCTGGCCTGGCCTGGCCTGGCCTGGCCTGGCCTGGCCTGGCCTGGCCTGGCCTGGCCTGGCCTGGCCTGGCCTGGCCTGGCCTGGCCTGGCCTGGCCTGGCCTGGCCTGGCCTGGCCTGGCCTGGCCTGGCCTGGCCTGGCCTGGCCTGGCCTGGCCTGGCCTGGCCTGGCCTGGCCTGGCCTGGCCTGGCCTGGCCTGGCCTGGCCTGGCCTGGCCTGGCCTGGCCTGGCCTGGCCTGGCCTGGCCTGGCCTGGCCTGGCCTGGCCTGGCCTGGCCTGGCCTGGCCTGGCCTGGCCTGGCCTGGCCTGGCCTGGCCTGGCCTGGCCTGGCCTGGCCTGGCCTGGCCTGGCCTGGCCTGGCCTGGCCTGGCCTGGCCTGGCCTGGCCTGGCCTGGCCTGGCCTGGCCTGGCCTGGCCTGGCCTGGCCTGGCCTGGCCTGGCCTGGCCTGGCCTGGCCTGGCCTGGCCTGGCCTGGCCTGGCCTGGCCTGGCCTGGCCTGGCCTGGCCTGGCCTGGCCTGGCCTGGCCTGGCCTGGCCTGGCCTGGCCTGGCCTGGCCTGGCCTGGCCTGGCCTGGCCTGGCCTGGCCTGGCCTGGCCTGGCCTGGCCTGGCCTGGCCTGGCCTGGCCTGGCCTGGCCTGGCCTGGCCTGGCCTGGCCTGGCCTGGCCTGGCCTGGCCTGGCCTGGCCTGGCCTGGCCTGGCCTGGCCTGGCCTGGCCTGGCCTGGCCTGGCCTGGCCTGGCCTGGCCTGGCCTGGCCTGGCCTGGCCTGGCCTGGCCTGGCCTGGCCTGGCCTGGCCTGGCCTGGCCTGGCCTGGCCTGGCCTGGCCTGGCCTGGCCTGGCCTGGCCTGGCCTGGCCTGGCCTGGCCTGGCCTGGCCTGGCCTGGCCTGGCCTGGCCTGGCCTGGCCTGGCCTGGCCTGGCCTGGCCTGGCCTGGCCTGGCCTGGCCTGGCCTGGCCTGGCCTGGCCTGGCCTGGCCTGGCCTGGCCTGGCCTGGCCTGGCCTGGCCTGGCCTGGCCTGGCCTGGCCTGGCCTGGCCTGGCCTGGCCTGGCCTGGCCTGGCCTGGCCTGGCCTGGCCTGGCCTGGCCTGGCCTGGCCTGGCCTGGCCTGGCCTGGCCTGGCCTGGCCTGGCCTGGCCTGGCCTGGCCTGGCCTGGCCTGGCCTGGCCTGGCCTGGCCTGGCCTGGCCTGGCCTGGCCTGGCCTGGCCTGGCCTGGCCTGGCCTGGCCTGGCCTGGCCTGGCCTGGCCTGGCCTGGCCTGGCCTGGCCTGGCCTGGCCTGGCCTGGCCTGGCCTGGCCTGGCCTGGCCTGGCCTGGCCTGGCCTGGCCTGGCCTGGCCTGGCCTGGCCTGGCCTGGCCTGGCCTGGCCTGGCCTGGCCTGGCCTGGCCTGGCCTGGCCTGGCCTGGCCTGGCCTGGCCTGGCCTGGCCTGGCCTGGCCTGGCCTGGCCTGGCCTGGCCTGGCCTGGCCTGGCCTGGCCTGGCCTGGCCTGGCCTGGCCTGGCCTGGCCTGGCCTGGCCTGGCCTGGCCTGGCCTGGCCTGGCCTGGCCTGGCCTGGCCTGGCCTGGCCTGGCCTGGCCTGGCCTGGCCTGGCCTGGCCTGGCCTGGCCTGGCCTGGCCTGGCCTGGCCTGGCCTGGCCTGGCCTGGCCTGGCCTGGCCTGGCCTGGCCTGGCCTGGCCTGGCCTGGCCTGGCCTGGCCTGGCCTGGCCTGGCCTGGCCTGGCCTGGCCTGGCCTGGCCTGGCCTGGCCTGGCCTGGCCTGGCCTGGCCTGGCCTGGCCTGGCCTGGCCTGGCCTGGCCTGGCCTGGCCTGGCCTGGCCTGGCCTGGCCTGGCCTGGCCTGGCCTGGCCTGGCCTGGCCTGGCCTGGCCTGGCCTGGCCTGGCCTGGCCTGGCCTGGCCTGGCCTGGCCTGGCCTGGCCTGGCCTGGCCTGGCCTGGCCTGGCCTGGCCTGGCCTGGCCTGGCCTGGCCTGGCCTGGCCTGGCCTGGCCTGGCCTGGCCTGGCCTGGCCTGGCCTGGCCTGGCCTGGCCTGGCCTGGCCTGGCCTGGCCTGGCCTGGCCTGGCCTGGCCTGGCCTGGCCTGGCCTGGCCTGGCCTGGCCTGGCCTGGCCTGGCCTGGCCTGGCCTGGCCTGGCCTGGCCTGGCCTGGCCTGGCCTGGCCTGGCCTGGCCTGGCCTGGCCTGGCCTGGCCTGGCCTGGCCTGGCCTGGCCTGGCCTGGCCTGGCCTGGCCTGGCCTGGCCTGGCCTGGCCTGGCCTGGCCTGGCCTGGCCTGGCCTGGCCTGGCCTGGCCTGGCCTGGCCTGGCCTGGCCTGGCCTGGCCTGGCCTGGCCTGGCCTGGCCTGGCCTGGCCTGGCCTGGCCTGGCCTGGCCTGGCCTGGCCTGGCCTGGCCTGGCCTGGCCTGGCCTGGCCTGGCCTGGCCTGGCCTGGCCTGGCCTGGCCTGGCCTGGCCTGGCCTGGCCTGGCCTGGCCTGGCCTGGCCTGGCCTGGCCTGGCCTGGCCTGGCCTGGCCTGGCCTGGCCTGGCCTGGCCTGGCCTGGCCTGGCCTGGCCTGGCCTGGCCTGGCCTGGCCTGGCCTGGCCTGGCCTGGCCTGGCCTGGCCTGGCCTGGCCTGGCCTGGCCTGGCCTGGCCTGGCCTGGCCTGGCCTGGCCTGGCCTGGCCTGGCCTGGCCTGGCCTGGCCTGGCCTGGCCTGGCCTGGCCTGGCCTGGCCTGGCCTGGCCTGGCCTGGCCTGGCCTGGCCTGGCCTGGCCTGGCCTGGCCTGGCCTGGCCTGGCCTGGCCTGGCCTGGCCTGGCCTGGCCTGGCCTGGCCTGGCCTGGCCTGGCCTGGCCTGGCCTGGCCTGGCCTGGCCTGGCCTGGCCTGGCCTGGCCTGGCCTGGCCTGGCCTGGCCTGGCCTGGCCTGGCCTGGCCTGGCCTGGCCTGGCCTGGCCTGGCCTGGCCTGGCCTGGCCTGGCCTGGCCTGGCCTGGCCTGGCCTGGCCTGGCCTGGCCTGGCCTGGCCTGGCCTGGCCTGGCCTGGCCTGGCCTGGCCTGGCCTGGCCTGGCCTGGCCTGGCCTGGCCTGGCCTGGCCTGGCCTGGCCTGGCCTGGCCTGGCCTGGCCTGGCCTGGCCTGGCCTGGCCTGGCCTGGCCTGGCCTGGCCTGGCTGGCCTGGCCTGGCCTGGCCTGGCCTGGCCTGGCCTGGCCTGGCCTGGCCTGGCCTGGCCTGGCCTGGCCTGGCCTGGCCTGGCCTGGCCTGGCCTGGCCTGGCCTGGCCTGGCCTGGCCTGGCCTGGCCTGGCCTGGCCTGGCCTGGCCTGGCCTGGCCTGGCCTGGCCTGGCCTGGCCTGGCCTGGCCTGGCCTGGCCTGGCCTGGCCTGGCCTGGCCTGGCCTGGCCTGGCCTGGCCTGGCCTGGCCTGGCCTGGCCTGGCCTGGCCTGGCCTGGCCTGGCCTGGCCTGGCCTGGCCTGGCCTGGCCTGGCCTGGCCTGGCCTGGCCTGGCCTGGCCTGGCCTGGCCTGGCCTGGCCTGGCCTGGCCTGGCCTGGCCTGGCCTGGCCTGGCCTGGCCTGGCCTGGCCTGGCCTGGCCTGGCCTGGCCTGGCCTGGCCTGGCCTGGCCTGGCCTGGCCTGGCCTGGCCTGGCCTGGCCTGGCCTGGCCTGGCCTGGCCTGGCCTGGCCTGGCCTGGCCTGGCCTGGCCTGGCCTGGCCTGGCCTGGCCTGGCCTGGCCTGGCCTGGCCTGGCCTGGCCTGGCCTGGCCTGGCCTGGCCTGGCCTGGCCTGGCCTGGCCTGGCCTGGCCTGGCCTGGCCTGGCCTGGCCTGGCCTGGCCTGGCCTGGCCTGGCCTGGCCTGGCCTGGCCTGGCCTGGCCTGGCCTGGCCTGGCCTGGCCTGGCCTGGCCTGGCCTGGCCTGGCCTGGCCTGGCCTGGCCTGGCCTGGCCTGGCCTGGCCTGGCCTGGCCTGGCCTGGCCTGGCCTGGCCTGGCCTGGCCTGGCCTGGCCTGGCCTGGCCTGGCCTGGCCTGGCCTGGCCTGGCCTGGCCTGGCCTGGCCTGGCCTGGCCTGGCCTGGCCTGGCCTGGCCTGGCCTGGCCTGGCCTGGCCTGGCCTGGCCTGGCCTGGCCTGGCCTGGCCTGGCCTGGCCTGGCCTGGCCTGGCCTGGCCTGGCCTGGCCTGGCCTGGCCTGGCCTGGCCTGGCCTGGCCTGGCCTGGCCTGGCCTGGCCTGGCCTGGCCTGGCCTGGCCTGGCCTGGCCTGGCCTGGCCTGGCCTGGCCTGGCCTGGCCTGGCCTGGCCTGGCCTGGCCTGGCCTGGCCTGGCCTGGCCTGGCCTGGCCTGGCCTGGCCTGGCCTGGCCTGGCCTGGCCTGGCCTGGCCTGGCCTGGCCTGGCCTGGCCTGGCCTGGCCTGGCCTGGCCTGGCCTGGCCTGGCCTGGCCTGGCCTGGCCTGGCCTGGCCTGGCCTGGCCTGGCCTGGCCTGGCCTGGCCTGGCCTGGCCTGGCCTGGCCTGGCCTGGCCTGGCTGGCCTGGCCTGGCCTGGCCTGGCCTGGCCTGGCCTGGCCTGGCCTGGCCTGGCCTGGCCTGGCCTGGCCTGGCCTGGCCTGGCCTGGCCTGGCCTGGCCTGGCCTGGCCTGGCCTGGCCTGGCCTGGCCTGGCCTGGCCTGGCCTGGCCTGGCCTGGCCTGGCCTGGCCTGGCCTGGCCTGGCCTGGCCTGGCCTGGCCTGGCCTGGCCTGGCCTGGCCTGGCCTGGCCTGGCCTGGCCTGGCCTGGCCTGGCCTGGCCTGGCCTGGCCTGGCCTGGCCTGGCCTGGCCTGGCCTGGCCTGGCCTGGCCTGGCCTGGCCTGGCCTGGCCTGGCCTGGCCTGGCCTGGCCTGGCCTGGCCTGGCCTGGCCTGGCCTGGCCTGGCCTGGCCTGGCCTGGCCTGGCCTGGCCTGGCCTGGCCTGGCCTGGCCTGGCCTGGCCTGGCCTGGCCTGGCCTGGCCTGGCCTGGCCTGGCCTGGCCTGGCCTGGCCTGGCCTGGCCTGGCCTGGCCTGGCCTGGCCTGGCCTGGCCTGGCCTGGCCTGGCCTGGCCTGGCCTGGCCTGGCCTGGCCTGGCCTGGCCTGGCCTGGCCTGGCCTGGCCTGGCCTGGCCTGGCCTGGCCTGGCCTGGCCTGGCCTGGCCTGGCCTGGCCTGGCCTGGCCTGGCCTGGCCTGGCCTGGCCTGGCCTGGCCTGGCCTGGCCTGGCCTGGCCTGGCCTGGCCTGGCCTGGCCTGGCCTGGCCTGGCCTGGCCTGGCCTGGCCTGGCCTGGCCTGGCCTGGCCTGGCCTGGCCTGGCCTGGCCTGGCCTGGCCTGGCCTGGCCTGGCCTGGCCTGGCCTGGCCTGGCCTGGCCTGGCCTGGCCTGGCCTGGCCTGGCCTGGCCTGGCCTGGCCTGGCCTGGCCTGGCCTGGCCTGGCCTGGCCTGGCCTGGCCTGGCCTGGCCTGGCCTGGCCTGGCCTGGCCTGGCCTGGCCTGGCCTGGCCTGGCCTGGCCTGGCCTGGCCTGGCCTGGCCTGGCCTGGCCTGGCCTGGCCTGGCCTGGCCTGGCCTGGCCTGGCCTGGCCTGGCCTGGCCTGGCCTGGCCTGGCCTGGCCTGGCCTGGCCTGGCTGGCCTGGCCTGGCCTGGCCTGGCCTGGCCTGGCCTGGCCTGGCCTGGCCTGGCCTGGCCTGGCCTGGCCTGGCCTGGCCTGGCCTGGCCTGGCCTGGCCTGGCCTGGCCTGGCCTGGCCTGGCCTGGCCTGGCCTGGCCTGGCCTGGCCTGGCCTGGCCTGGCCTGGCCTGGCCTGGCCTGGCCTGGCCTGGCCTGGCCTGGCCTGGCCTGGCCTGGCCTGGCCTGGCCTGGCCTGGCCTGGCCTGGCCTGGCCTGGCCTGGCCTGGCCTGGCCTGGCCTGGCCTGGCCTGGCCTGGCCTGGCCTGGCCTGGCCTGGCCTGGCCTGGCCTGGCCTGGCCTGGCCTGGCCTGGCCTGGCCTGGCCTGGCCTGGCCTGGCCTGGCCTGGCCTGGCCTGGCCTGGCCTGGCCTGGCCTGGCCTGGCCTGGCCTGGCCTGGCCTGGCCTGGCCTGGCCTGGCCTGGCCTGGCCTGGCCTGGCCTGGCCTGGCCTGGCCTGGCCTGGCCTGGCCTGGCCTGGCCTGGCCTGGCCTGGCCTGGCCTGGCCTGGCCTGGCCTGGCCTGGCCTGGCCTGGCCTGGCCTGGCCTGGCCTGGCCTGGCCTGGCCTGGCCTGGCCTGGCCTGGCCTGGCCTGGCCTGGCCTGGCCTGGCCTGGCCTGGCCTGGCCTGGCCTGGCCTGGCCTGGCCTGGCCTGGCCTGGCCTGGCCTGGCCTGGCCTGGCCTGGCCTGGCCTGGCCTGGCCTGGCCTGGCCTGGCCTGGCCTGGCCTGGCCTGGCCTGGCCTGGCCTGGCCTGGCCTGGCCTGGCCTGGCCTGGCCTGGCCTGGCCTGGCCTGGCCTGGCCTGGCCTGGCCTGGCCTGGCCTGGCCTGGCCTGGCCTGGCCTGGCCTGGCCTGGCCTGGCCTGGCCTGGCCTGGCCTGGCCTGGCCTGGCCTGGCCTGGCCTGGCCTGGCCTGGCCTGGCCTGGCCTGGCCTGGCCTGGCCTGGCCTGGCCTGGCCTGGCCTGGCCTGGCCTGGCCTGGCCTGGCCTGGCCTGGCCTGGCCTGGCCTGGCCTGGCCTGGCCTGGCCTGGCCTGGCCTGGCCTGGCCTGGCCTGGCCTGGCCTGGCCTGGCCTGGCCTGGCCTGGCCTGGCCTGGCCTGGCCTGGCCTGGCCTGGCCTGGCCTGGCCTGGCCTGGCCTGGCCTGGCCTGGCCTGGCCTGGCCTGGCCTGGCCTGGCCTGGCCTGGCCTGGCCTGGCCTGGCCTGGCCTGGCCTGGCCTGGCCTGGCCTGGCCTGGCCTGGCCTGGCCTGGCCTGGCCTGGCCTGGCCTGGCCTGGCCTGGCCTGGCCTGGCCTGGCCTGGCCTGGCCTGGCCTGGCCTGGCCTGGCCTGGCCTGGCCTGGCCTGGCCTGGCCTGGCCTGGCCTGGCCTGGCCTGGCCTGGCCTGGCCTGGCCTGGCCTGGCCTGGCCTGGCCTGGCCTGGCCTGGCCTGGCCTGGCCTGGCCTGGCCTGGCCTGGCCTGGCCTGGCCTGGCCTGGCCTGGCCTGGCCTGGCCTGGCCTGGCCTGGCCTGGCCTGGCCTGGCCTGGCCTGGCCTGGCCTGGCCTGGCCTGGCCTGGCCTGGCCTGGCCTGGCCTGGCCTGGCCTGGCCTGGCCTGGCCTGGCCTGGCCTGGCCTGGCCTGGCCTGGCCTGGCCTGGCCTGGCCTGGCCTGGCCCTGGCCTGGCCTGGCCTGGCCTGGCCTGGCCTGGCCTGGCCTGGCCTGGCCTGGCCTGGCCTGGCCTGGCCTGGCCTGGCCTGGCCTGGCCTGGCCTGGCCTGGCCTGGCCTGGCCTGGCCTGGCCTGGCCTGGCCTGGCCTGGCCTGGCCTGGCCTGGCCTGGCCTGGCCTGGCCTGGCCTGGCCTGGCCTGGCCTGGCCTGGCCTGGCCTGGCCTGGCCTGGCCTGGCCTGGCCTGGCCTGGCCTGGCCTGGCCTGGCCTGGCCTGGCCTGGCCTGGCCTGGCCTGGCCTGGCCTGGCCTGGCCTGGCCTGGCCTGGCCTGGCCTGGCCTGGCCTGGCCTGGCCTGGCCTGGCCTGGCCTGGCCTGGCCTGGCCTGGCCTGGCCTGGCCTGGCCTGGCCTGGCCTGGCCTGGCCTGGCCTGGCCTGGCCTGGCCTGGCCTGGCCTGGCCTGGCCTGGCCTGGCCTGGCCTGGCCTGGCCTGGCCTGGCCTGGCCTGGCCTGGCCTGGCCTGGCCTGGCCTGGCCTGGCCTGGCCTGGCCTGGCCTGGCCTGGCCTGGCCTGGCCTGGCCTGGCCTGGCCTGGCCTGGCCTGGCCTGGCCTGGCCTGGCCTGGCCTGGCCTGGCCTGGCCTGGCCTGGCCTGGCCTGGCCTGGCCTGGCCTGGCCTGGCCTGGCCTGGCCTGGCCTGGCCTGGCCTGGCCTGGCCTGGCCTGGCCTGGCCTGGCCTGGCCTGGCCTGGCCTGGCCTGGCCTGGCCTGGCCTGGCCTGGCCTGGCCTGGCCTGGCCTGGCCTGGCCTGGCCTGGCCTGGCCTGGCCTGGCCTGGCCTGGCCTGGCCTGGCCTGGCCTGGCCTGGCCTGGCCTGGCCTGGCCTGGCCTGGCCTGGCCTGGCCTGGCCTGGCCTGGCCTGGCCTGGCCTGGCCTGGCCTGGCCTGGCCTGGCCTGGCCTGGCCTGGCCTGGCCTGGCCTGGCCTGGCCTGGCCTGGCCTGGCCTGGCCTGGCCTGGCCTGGCCTGGCCTGGCCTGGCCTGGCCTGGCCTGGCCTGGCCTGGCCTGGCCTGGCCTGGCCTGGCCTGGCCTGGCCTGGCCTGGCCTGGCCTGGCCTGGCCTGGCCTGGCCTGGCCTGGCCTGGCCTGGCCTGGCCTGGCCTGGCCTGGCCTGGCCTGGCCTGGCCTGGCCTGGCCTGGCCTGGCCTGGCCTGGCCTGGCCTGGCCTGGCCTGGCCTGGCCTGGCCTGGCCTGGCCTGGCCTGGCCTGGCCTGGCCTGGCCTGGCCTGGCCTGGCCTGGCCTGGCCTGGCCTGGCCTGGCCTGGCCTGGCCTGGCCTGGCCTGGCCTGGCCTGGCCTGGCCTGGCCTGGCCTGGCCTGGCTGGCCTGGCCTGGCCTGGCCTGGCCTGGCCTGGCCTGGCCTGGCCTGGCCTGGCCTGGCCTGGCCTGGCCTGGCCTGGCCTGGCCTGGCCTGGCCTGGCCTGGCCTGGCCTGGCCTGGCCTGGCCTGGCCTGGCCTGGCCTGGCCTGGCCTGGCCTGGCCTGGCCTGGCCTGGCCTGGCCTGGCCTGGCCTGGCCTGGCCTGGCCTGGCCTGGCCTGGCCTGGCCTGGCCTGGCCTGGCCTGGCCTGGCCTGGCCTGGCCTGGCCTGGCCTGGCCTGGCCTGGCCTGGCCTGGCCTGGCCTGGCCTGGCCTGGCCTGGCCTGGCCTGGCCTGGCCTGGCCTGGCCTGGCCTGGCCTGGCCTGGCCTGGCCTGGCCTGGCCTGGCCTGGCCTGGCCTGGCCTGGCCTGGCCTGGCCTGGCCTGGCCTGGCCTGGCCTGGCCTGGCCTGGCCTGGCCTGGCCTGGCCTGGCCTGGCCTGGCCTGGCCTGGCCTGGCCTGGCCTGGCCTGGCCTGGCCTGGCCTGGCCTGGCCTGGCCTGGCCTGGCCTGGCCTGGCCTGGCCTGGCCTGGCCTGGCCTGGCCTGGCCTGGCCTGGCCTGGCCTGGCCTGGCCTGGCCTGGCCTGGCCTGGCCTGGCCTGGCCTGGCCTGGCCTGGCCTGGCCTGGCCTGGCCTGGCCTGGCCTGGCCTGGCCTGGCCTGGCCTGGCCTGGCCTGGCCTGGCCTGGCCTGGCCTGGCCTGGCCTGGCCTGGCCTGGCCTGGCCTGGCCTGGCCTGGCCTGGCCTGGCCTGGCCTGGCCTGGCCTGGCCTGGCCTGGCCTGGCCTGGCCTGGCCTGGCCTGGCCTGGCCTGGCCTGGCCTGGCCTGGCCTGGCCTGGCCTGGCCTGGCCTGGCCTGGCCTGGCCTGGCCTGGCCTGGCCTGGCCTGGCCTGGCCTGGCCTGGCCTGGCCTGGCCTGGCCTGGCCTGGCCTGGCCTGGCCTGGCCTGGCCTGGCCTGGCCTGGCCTGGCCTGGCCTGGCCTGGCCTGGCCTGGCCTGGCCTGGCCTGGCCTGGCCTGGCCTGGCCTGGCCTGGCCTGGCCTGGCCTGGCCTGGCCTGGCCTGGCCTGGCCTGGCCTGGCCTGGCCTGGCCTGGCCTGGCCTGGCCTGGCCTGGCCTGGCCTGGCCTGGCCTGGCCTGGCCTGGCCTGGCCTGGCCTGGCCTGGCCTGGCCTGGCCTGGCCTGGCCTGGCCTGGCCTGGCCTGGCCTGGCCTGGCCTGGCCTGGCCTGGCCTGGCCTGGCCTGGCCTGGCCTGGCCTGGCCTGGCCTGGCCTGGCCTGGCCTGGCCTGGCCTGGCCTGGCCTGGCCTGGCCTGGCCTGGCCTGGCCTGGCCTGGCCTGGCCTGGCCTGGCCTGGCCTGGCCTGGCCTGGCCTGGCCTGGCCTGGCCTGGCCTGGCCTGGCCTGGCCTGGCCTGGCCTGGCCTGGCCTGGCCTGGCCTGGCCTGGCCTGGCCTGGCCTGGCCTGGCCTGGCCTGGCCTGGCCTGGCCTGGCCTGGCCTGGCCTGGCCTGGCCTGGCCTGGCCTGGCCTGGCCTGGCCTGGCCTGGCCTGGCCTGGCCTGGCCTGGCCTGGCCTGGCCTGGCCTGGCCTGGCCTGGCCTGGCCCTGGCCTGGCCTGGCCTGGCCTGGCCTGGCCTGGCCTGGCCTGGCCTGGCCTGGCCTGGCCTGGCCTGGCCTGGCCTGGCCTGGCCTGGCCTGGCCTGGCCTGGCCTGGCCTGGCCTGGCCTGGCCTGGCCTGGCCTGGCCTGGCCTGGCCTGGCCTGGCCTGGCCTGGCCTGGCCTGGCCTGGCCGAGGACATTAAAAATTAGTCACAAGGCAAAAAGACGATTCAAAGTGACTGACATACCAAGCAATTAATTAGTGAAATCAGTCTTTGTTGACTACTCCAAAGCCTTTCAGTTTGTCGACCTCAGTATACTGTTAGGAAAAAGTGCATTATTAAGACATTATTAGTGGTTGTATCACGGTATTTTATAATAGACTTATAACTAGTTTCCCCTGAAAATCTTTCGTTTTCTATCATTCTTTCATTCTACACGCCTGAGCCCTGACAGAGACCCAGAGAAATGTAAACAGGCACGAGTCAGACTTGATATAGGGCTGAATTTGTTGCTTTTCAGAGAGGGGCAGTCGGTCTGTACATGCGTGAGGTGGCGAGAGGCGTGTCCAGGGGGCGGCTAGTAGCGTGTGCCACCGTGGAAATATGTACAGACATAAAGAAGACGCCCTCAAGAAAGGTAAGGCCGGTTCCAGCTTTTATTTTTATTTATTTATTTCCATCCCGGCCTGGGACCCCCCCTTTCCCGAGTCCTGAGGTGTTGGGGGACGGCCCGGGGGTGCTGTGTGCCCGTGAGTGTACCAGGTGCTCAAGCTTATACAAAACAAGGAAAGTTTGAAGCATTTTTAGAGGGGCAGTCGGTCTGTACATGCGTGTACATTAATTTTGAGGTGTTCCTTGTCATCCCCTGTCACTCCTGCCTGCCTCTGTCACCTCTACCAATCCCTGTCAAGCTCTGCCAAGCCCTTTGTCACCTCTCAAGTAATGAGGTGGCTTGAGATGTGAGATTTTAAACAGAAGCCTTTGCTGTCACCCCTGCCAAGCCCTACCAAACCCTGTCAGCCCCCACCAAGGCCCTCTCAAGCCACCACTCAACCCCCTACCGAGACCTATCAGCTCTATAATCTGAAAAAAGTGCAGTGTCTTAGGAGGGATTGATTAAGTAAACAGTGACTTATGGCCAAAATGGAACTATATGGAGATTAAGTAGAGATTAGAATAGAAGCTGAAATTGAGCAGGATAGTTACAATCACAGACTTCCAACTTGCTACTCCTTGGTGTGAAAGAATCTGCAGGAAATTAAGTACATGGCAACTCCTGTTAGTCCCTCATGTGTTCTTGAAAGCAGACTGACAGATTCAGTGTGTGACATGCTGACGTGGGGGAAGGCTGTCTGGTGGCTGCTCTATGCTGTAGCTAACAAAATGGTTGTGTTTCAAGTGTTGTCATGCCTGGAAAGTCTACAGGTCATCATTACTAGTATAAATGTGTACTACAATGGTGAAATTTAGTGAAAAAAATGTGCTGTTTATGTATTGGCAGGGA